>NC_042528.1:1446802-1681802 GCF_900963305.1 Echeneis naucrates | reverse complement strand
CAACACAAACCAACAACAAAAACCAAGAGAACGCAAAACGACTTCAAAGACACAAAGATATTTAAAGTGACTACAAAATGACATCAAACAGGCAAAAACTACTACACAAAAACACAAGAACAATGACAAAGACACAAAAAAACGACAAGAATCTACCACAATGACACAAATCAGCAAAGGAGGAAAGTCCACCAGGGAGATCTTTGACTCTCACACATCACACCTGCACACACACATCACACCTGCGCACACACACACACACACACACACACACACGTGAGTCCACTCGCTGAAGTAAACTGAATGAAGATCTGGATGTTGTTTTATCTTTCTTCCTCTTCTGCTCTTTCCAGCTCTACATCTGGTCTGTGTTTAGAGGGACTTTCTCTCTTATCATACTGTCCACGCTCACACACACTCACACACACACACACACACACTCAGCTGACAGTCCTGTAAAACCTTGTTCACAACCGGCTGATTTTAATTCATGTGCTAACTTTTGAGCTGCAAAGTAAACACAGAAAGAAAAAAACTGCATGATAAATTTGTGCAAAGTTTGCAGAGTTAAACAAGTTGGAAATCTCCCATCATGCCTTTGGGCTGCTTCTGACTCGCACATGAACCGCCGTGCAACAAAGTGTGTCGAATAAAATTGACAACAAACCAGCTCCATTATTGATTATTGATTATCACTGAACAATTCCTCCACTATCAACCACAGGTGACTATTTTCTGTCGAAAAGAGGCCTTGAACGTTCTTGTTTTGGTTTCAAAAGACAAGATGGCGGCGACAAAGTTAAGAAGTGGAGCAGCACGCACACCAAACACAACCAGCAAAACACAGCTGAATCTGAAAAGCCGAACAAAAATCCAGAATCCATGAAGACCTCGTCCTGCTTCCATTCCTGTCCAGTTCACACAAACAGGTCAAAGAGCTTCATCTTAGGCTGTGGGCCTGCCACAGCTCACAACAACAACAACACAGAAGCAGGAGTGTGAGCTGCTGCAGCCACAGGTAAAAGAAAAGAGACACACAACTCTGAAACATGTGTGACATCTCTGCTGTTACAGTGAGTCCACATTCCACCGTCTGTAGGCCCATCCCTCTGCCAAAGCCTCAATGGCCCAATTAACGCACAACTTTCACTTTGCCTAGCTTCATTTTTGTTTTTGTTTGTTTGTTTGTTGTGTGGGATGTCTTCCTGCAGCTCCTGGAGGCAGAACTGGTCTCCTAAATCTAACAATAATTTAAAAAACAAAACTCCCACTTACTCATATCCTGAATAAATCTGGAGACGGACCAGGCCACAAACCTCAGCGCAAACTTTGACAACCAGAGTCCAACCCTGCAGCTGCAGCCTGTGTAAAGTGACACCAGGTGTGTGTGTGTGTGTGTGTGTGTGTGTCTGAGAAGCATGTTTAATTTCCTCCTACCTCTCGGTGGAGGTTTGCTGACCAGCTCGGCGACGCGCCTCCGCAGCCGGACCAGCCTGCCCTCCAGCGCTCCGGACCGGCGGCAGACCGACACCAGCTCCCCCTCCAGCTCCTCCAGGATGCTCACCGAGTGCCGGGACAGATCGGAGAGCTGTCGGAGCACCGAGCACAGGCTGAAGCCGCAGACATCCGCCAGGTCCCCGAAAACCTCCGCCTGCCGCCGCGGCCGCAGCTGGTGCTGGTGCCGCGGACGCGCCTCCGGCTTGCACACATCTTTGGGAAGTATCGTCCTCTTGCAAAAAGGCATGATTACTTTCCTCCCCCCGCCCCGCAGAAAAGAAATATAACAAGCTGAGTTATGCCCCCTCCGTCCTCCTCCCTCCGGCGGGTGCACCGACTCCTCCGGGAGGAAAAACTCCGCCGCTGCCGGAGACGCTCGGAGCGAGTTGCGCGTCCTGCGCCCTCATTGTTTTTGACCGGACTGGAGCTTTTCTCTGTCTGTGAGCTCAGCAGGCTTCATCAAGTTAATCAGAGTGGAACACACCAAACATCCGGCTCACAACTTTCAAAACCAAAGCAGGAGTTCAGCTCTTTGGCTTTTTGTTTTGATTTTATCTGGAATGAAAAAGCGACTTCGTGTCCAAAAAAAAGGAGGTTTGGACAATTCAACTGTCATCATTCATGTAGGAAACCTTATACATTTAAAGATTACAGCAATCTGGAGATTAACTTTTAGCCACTGAAAACATAAAATTTTACTTTTAAATTGTGAAGAAAAACAAAACAAACACCCCACGTGCTTTTATTTTGAAAGTGAACAGACTAAAGGTGCACCTTATTTTGGCGGACTTGACGAGGTGTCACCGGGAGCAACAGTCTGGTGTTTCCCCAGAAGAAGAAACCTGTCAGGGGCAGGAAGAGGAGAGCTTTGGGGGGGGGACTATTCTTTCCACCAACATACAAACTGCTCCAAAAATCATTTTTTGAAAGAAGTTCGGTTCGGTTGAGGAATATCAGAGCGACATTTCATAAGATCATCAGATCTCACTGACAGAACCCCCCACCGTCCCTGAACGCAGCCCTGTTCCAGGCCAAATGCAGCAGGTCGACCACAGCCAACATCTCAGAGTGGATTTACAGTTTAACTCCTCCGGAAAGAGCAACACAACACAACACAAGTGGTCAGAGTGTGTCTTTAAGAGAGCAGATGGCATGCAGGAGCCTCCGGGGCCCCGTGATGTGGCCCCCTGGACTCTGAGAAGGGTGGAGGAGCTCTATCCTCCCTCTCTGGAGCTGCTTGAATCCTCTTGCCTCATGACGGTCTTCTGCTGCCAGCTGCTCACATCCTCGGCCATAAATCTCCCCATAATCATTCGTCCTCTGTTCACCTCGTCTCCTGAGAGATGACGCACAATTCAACAGTTTTCATTCCCAAACGGCGTTTGAAGAAATCAAACGCTTTCTCTTATTGACTCACTAATTGTTTTAAAATGTCTCAGCGACGCTTTCAATGACAGTTCCCATTAATGCGGATTTCTCTGTTGACTTATTTACTGCAGAAGTTTCCCTCATTTATTATAGATAAGATTTTGTACAAGGCTCCTGAAGGTTAAAGCTTCTTTTTGCATTTTGCAGATTGTATCAGGAATCAGTGAGACTCTTTGTTATTGTGCAGTTCACGTCAGTCGCACAACTAAGTGACCTTCTTCTGTAGCTCTTCAAAACGACCAGCATCCAGTATGGATTCCATATCGAGCCGCTTTCTGCTCAATCATCTGTTTTTGTGTCGAACACAGTCAGGGATTGTTGTGTTTTAACAACTCTGACCTTTGACCTTTTGTACTGTAGGTCCTCTGTAACACCGACTGGGTCCGTTGGTTCCCACTTGAACGAACCAGTTCAGCCTTTCCCTCTGAAACTGTCTTCATTTCAGATGAAACCAGCTCCAGCGTAGAAGAAGAAGAAAGCAAACACTGGAGAGGAGTAAACTAATATTGTGCAGCAGAGACACACAACCAGTCAGATTAATGAACCTGCTGAAGTCTTCATTCATGATGAAAATAAAATCTTTATTCAACATAAAGTATCTGGCTGATTTTTAACTTTCTGAGCAGCCCTCGTTCCTCCTTCTGCCCCCCTCCCCGAGGAAAAAGAATAATAATAAAAAAAAAAGCACATCTGGTCCTCAGAGCGCCCCCCCGGCCCCCTTTAGAAACCCCTCCCAGACGTGAACTTGGCCTACCTAAATGTTTTTGTTCATGCAGTCTGTGTCTGTCTTATGGAGCTGGGGGGATGGAGAGAGCGAGAGAAGGAATTTCAACATAAACTGCCTTTTATTGACACAATTGAAAACATCAACATGAGAAACTTATGAGTGTGTGTGTGTGTGTGTGTGTGAGAAGGAACGGATGGGAGCGGCCACATTACATCATCCGTACAGTCGCTCCACACGGCCTCCTCACGCTCATCTTGTCAGCTTTGTTACCCAGCCAATCAGTTGCCACGGCAACCGAGGCGCTGTCGACTACGACTACTCGATCAGCCAGGTCAACCGAATCAACCGGGCGTCCCGAGGCCCCGCCTGCGGCCTGGCGACCCCGGCCTGCCGTCCAATCAGCCGACAGGCAGCCAGGCAGTCAATCATATGGAAGCAATTGATTAGAAACAGCTGTCCTCACCCGCTGCACTCCCCCTCCCTCCTCAGATGACTGAGTTCATTGTTTCAGCAGCTCAGCCCTTTTTTCTGCTCTCGTTCGGGGGGCCGCGCTCAACAGCTCACCTCCGATACTCCTGCCATTCATTCATATTTTGTGGTCACCATTCAGTTTTTATTTTCTTGTCTTTGTGTTATTTAGCATTTTTTCAGTTTCAGATGTTTCTCTGCGTAGAACATTACAATAAAATTTGAGTTTGAATTTAAACGATAAGATCCCCATTTTGACTTTTGTCATCAAAATAAAACAAAATAATCTCTAGAATGATCCATGGCACATATTTATTCCTTTTTGTTGGACTGAAACGTTTTATAAACGCCATCAGCTGAGCTGAGGACATTTAATTTACTGAGCAATAAACGGCAGAGATATTACATTTGTTATATTTGGCAGGAAAACTGCTCCAACCTCCACAAACAGGTTTAATGTTGAATATTCAGGAGTGAAGACGCTGTAATACACACAACCTTGAGGAGGTGACGTTAAAAGCTCCAGTCCGACTGTTGGACTTCCTCTCCAGACGTTAATTAAGGACAGATCCTGACAGGGAAGTGTTCAGATAGACTTCCTGCTAACAAGCTGACGACTCTGGACATTTTGTAATCACCGTCCTGGTCCGTCTCGCTCTCTGCACAACATTCAGTTTTCTGTTCTCTGTATTTCTTCTTTGCTTCTCTGCTCATGCAGTCAAACACACTTCAAAGCCTCAGTGTTTCTGTGTGTGTCTGTGTGTGTGTGTGTGTGCGTGAATCAAATGTGATTGTTGCTCTGCTCATGAGGGGGATACAGAGCAGGACCAGAGTGAAGCTCACGTCTGTTGAGTCTCATATTTCAAAAGACTGTGTGTGTGTTTGTTTACTCGATCTGGTCCCGGGCCAACAGAATCGGGGACAACGCTGTCACTTTCCATTTGTTCCCAAACCACAAACCCCTTAAAAGTGCTCGAAAATGTGTCGTTTCATTTGGCGTCTTCACCTCAAAACACCAATCTGTTTACAAGCTGCCGCCCGGAGACGCGTCAGGGTCAAAGGTCATCATCGTCGCAGCTGGTCAGTTTATTTTTACATTTTTGTCTGTTTGTCAGCTGGATTACACAAAAACCACCAGAGGGGCGGAGCTTGTGCCTGAGATGAGCCAGTAAAGACTGAAGTCAAAGAGAGCCTTAAACCGTCATTAAAAATAATGCAGATTGAAGTATATGGGAAAATGTCCCTCCTCATCAGTAAACATTTTCCTAATGAGTTTAAGGTCTCAGTCTGTAGTTTCCAGTCTTCCAGCCAAGAAGGCTGACAAATTACAAACTGGAGCTGGACTGCACATTTACATTCAGAAAATGTGTACTTTTACTGAATCGCCACAGACGGCCTGCGTCGTGTCAAACAGATTATTTTGCCCACTGATGATCTTCAGCATCCAGCTTTCACCGATTTTTAAAGGTTGAACTTTTTATTATCACCGTCCTCAAGGTCTGTCCTCACGTCTCGTTGCCAGAGAAGGATTACTGTACTGTTCAGTGTGTCTGCGGTCCTCAACAAAAAAGCACACACACACTCCTGCTGTGTGTGTTTGTTATGGAGTGTGTCATGTGCCAGACAGGCCGGGTTAGGAAACAAGCGTTGGGTTGAGGTGGCATCAGTTCTGTTGGTCTTTTATGTAAAAAGCACACACAATCACAGGTACACACACACACACACAGGGTGTGTGCCAGGCCAGGTTACTGCAGCGCAGAGCAGGTTGGATCTCAGCAGTCACCATATGGACTGATACTGAAGTCACAACACAGAGATGGAGGGATGAAAAGAGGGCAATCTGAAGGGAAGGAGAGAAGGATGGTAGGAGACAACACAGGGAAGGAGGAAAAAAAAAAAGGGAGAGAAGTATAGGAATCAGTAGGAAGAGAAGAAGGGAGGAGGAGATGAAAAAGGAGGGAAGTATATGAAGAGGAAAGGACAGAATGACAGTTGAGAGGAACCAATGAAAAGGCAGAAGGAGACAAGGTGAGGATTGATCTGGCAAATTGTGGGATAAAGGAAACTAAAAGATGGATTGAAAGTAGGACAAAGGGGGCAGGAATGTAGGATGCATCTTGGAGAAGAGGAGGTATGAAGTGGTGAGTGGTGACTGGAAGGAAAGAGGAAAGGAAGGAGCAGAGGGATTAGGAAAGTAAACAGATGGATGGAAAGAGAGCAGGGGGGATGGAGCGATGGGAGGAGGAGGATGGGCCGAGTCCAGGTGAAAGATGGAGGGATTGTTGGAAGAATAAAGCTTTTAGCTGCATGTGCCAGAATATTTAAAGGGTCAGTACACCTAAAATATCACTGGAGTTATTATATATGGACTTCTTTTATAGTGCAGACAAACAAAAACTGCAGTTTGTTGCCCCCCTCCAATCGTGGTCCGATAATTAAACTCTATTTCCAAAAACGCTTCATGTCTACAAACAGGCAGAAAGGAAGAACGCGGACGAGCAGAGTGTTTTGTAAATAACAGTTTATTTGAAAACCTGGTGGGCTGTTCTGTGGCCAGTTTAGCTGCTGCCCTGCTTGGCGGCCAGCCTCTTGTCTCTCTCCTCAGCGATGGTCAGACGGATTCCCTTTCCTCTGGGCAGGGACACCCACGGCTTGTTGCCCTGCAGAGAGGTGAAGGGGCAGGTACAAAATTTGAGTGGTTAGTTTCCATACAGACTTGAATATCTAATTTTTTCCTCCAGAGAAAGGCCAGTCGGTCACAACACACTATCAATATGGAGACAAAGTGATGGCTATTCTAAAGTAAAATGACATTTTCACATGCAGTCAGGCAGAAAAGCTCAAAACTTCACTTCAGCACTCCGTTTTTGTCAAGGTGAGGAAAAGTGCAGGGCCAAAGTGGCTGGGGAAAAAAATGTCAGGCAGCAGAGAGATGACTGTGCCGCTGACAGATCTGGTCTCTTCAGCGGAGTAATAAATGTCAGGCAGCCATGTCCAAAGTTTTAGGCCAGATCCCAGAGATCTTATTACGGAGCTCAGAACTTCTTAGAGGAATTGGTTGTGTGTTTTCATTGTTAATCAAAACCAAAAATGGTCATCATTGCTCCAACGTTTCGTTGTAAATGAAGAGTTTCAGCGGCTCTATGATCCTTACCTTGCCAATGACGAAGATGTTGGAGAGCCTTGTAGCGAAGCTGTTGCCTGTGCTGTCCTTGACGTGCACCACGTCGAAGGAGCCAGGGTGACGCTCCCTGTTGGTGATCACACCGATACGCCCCAAGTTAGCACCACCAGTCACCATGCACAGGTTACCTGGAGGGGGGAGAAGAGTTTTAGTGGACAGCCAGTAAAGTTACCACTACGTGTGCTTTCGTTCATCCTCAATGTGTGAAATATTGTTATGTCTTTGTGAAGTCTGGAGTTATGGCTAAAAAAAAGTGTTTTGTGACACCACGTTGACCTTTGAAATCAAAATTTGGTCAGTTCATCCTTAAATCTGGCCGGATGTTTGTCCCAAATGTTAAGGGATTTAAAATGTGAGCCATCGCATTTGTGGTCACTTCATCCTACAATCTCAGTGAATGTTTGTGCTGAATGTGAAGACTTTGTGTCCCTGAGAAGGGGACAGATGGGCAGACATGGACTCTGAGCCACAATGAACCTGAGCTGAACCTACCGGTGTCAAACTTGATGAAGTCTGTGATCTTGCCGGTGTCCAGGTCGATGCGGATGGTGTCGTTGACCTTGATGAGCGGGTCGGGGTAGCGGATGGTGCGGGCATCGTGAGTCACCAGGTGGGGGATTCCCTTAGTGCCAATGATGATCTTCTTCACCTTGCACAGCTTGTACTGCAGAGAAAGGACAGCTGGGTCAGGATAAATGTAACTACATCCAGGAGCAGGAGTGCTATTTAACACAGACTAATTAGCATTGATGCCGACTGCTGGCTGTCCAACCTAATGTTTGAAGTACACCAGGGTCAAACACCACGAAAAAGGAAGCATCTCAAACATTAAACCAGACAGACCATTATTTGGATCATGCAGCAAGAATCTGCTGTTTTAATCTCAAACTACTTTCATGTCAGTGACATTTCAGATATTGGATAACGTTTCCTTATCGACTTTGTCTTTGCTTCCTAAAATCTACCATTTCCTTCTTGCCCTCAGGACAGTACTTCATTGTTCAGACGACATCAATCAATATCAGACACTCATACGCTCTCAAAAAGGATCGAGGCAGCTCCGGTTGAGGCTAAAATCAGGTTTAACACATCCCAAGTTCTCACCTTGGCCTCCTCGGCAGTGATGCGGTGGACGGTGAAACGTCCCTTCACATCATAGATCAGACGGAAGTGCTCGCCGGTCTTCTCAATGCTGATCACATCTGGAAACAGAAGGTCGACAGCCTCAGTATCAAAGCCCCCCATAAAAAGAACAAATATGGTCTACAGTGGAGTCCGAGACCTTCTGCATAACAGAGGTCAGTCAGATGTTGGTGAAACAAGTTCTGGTCATTAAACAGAACGGTCCTACTGAGAACAACTGCAGTCCAACAACAGAGCAGAAAATTCATTTAAGATAAAGCTGAAAGTAAAACCCTGCCAAATTTTAACTCATTACAATGATTTTCAATTAATTTCAAAAAAGTCATCCTTTCAAAATAAACCTTCGCTCAGACTAGAGTGAGTGAAGAGCATCTAGTCACACTTTTCAACAATCAAGTCTGACAAAACAACATTTCCTGTCTATTTAGTCAGAACTGTTTAAAAAGATCAAGATTGATCATTAACTACTCCTGGTCCGGATAGGCGGGCGTTCATTGTGTATGTATATAAATAGGACACTTTCACCCTGCTGGGAAGACTTCCCTTGGATTTGGAAATTAGAACGCTTCACCTCCACATGAGGCTGCTGGCAGCATTGAAGTGGAGGGAAAATTGAGAGGGTGGCAGGTTTAAAGGAGGCGGGATTGTTGGATCCTGAACAAGATGCTTTAAAGGCCCCACAGCCAATTCGGCAATGGTTGGTTTGTTGAAGTGTTATAAAACTTTAACATGCCTTAGGTCTTGTCCTCAAAAAGCTTTTACACAAAGCTCGTCTGCACCTTAACGTGTGGAAATGACTCACATTGTCATTTTTTCATTGGCACAGAAAAATAAAAATTTTACAGCAACAGTTTCACTTTTCATTCAACCAGCTGGAGATTTTCAGATCTGAGTCCTGGAGAAACATCTAACATGAAGCCTAATGTGACAGCTGAACTATCAGTGATGGTTTTCAAAGTTTCCTCAAAAACTGAAGAGAAGCTAACTGAGGAAAAAGGCATCATCTCAAATATAGAAACTTAATTTCCCAGAATTATATTTCCCTTCCCCCAGCAGAATAAAACTGAGTCAGAACTGGGTTGTAATCAGAGCTCAGAACTTCTTAGAGGAATTGGTTGTGTAGTTTCAGCTCATTACTGATCAAACACACAAATTCATCATTGCTCCATTTGCCTCCTCAAAGCTGGCAGATACACATCAGCATCACAACATACTGTAAAGACCTTCTTCATCTTCTGAAACATTACTTGATAACACGTGCATCAAAATCGCAAACAAAAATCCAACACAGAGGCTGTTAAGAACTCAGGGCAGCTCTTTCAGAAGCGTTAAAAACAACTCACCCATGAACCCAGCAGGGTAGGTGACATCGGTGCGGACTTTGCCATCGATCTTGATGAACCTCTGCATGCAGATCTTCTTCACCTCATCCCCTGTCAGGGCGTACTTGAGGCGGTTCCTCAGGAAGATGATGAGGGGCAGGCACTCCCTCAGCTTGTGGGGACCGGTGGAAGGACGAGGAGCCTGAAAAGGGACAACATTAAATTGTTAGGAGTTGGACCTGTTGATCATTTACAACTTATTGTTTGCTGGCAGCACCATATAATTATCGGACTGTAGTCCAAATTATTTTTTCACTGAATCACAATCTACCAGTAGATGACAGAAGAGATGATCCCATAACCTTAACTGAAGCTCTAATAAGCACATGAAAGAGAGCTATCTGCTTCAACTGTTCAGTCATTTTTCACTGCGAACACAGACCGAGTCTGTGTGTCTTTCAAACCAGCTAAAATCCAGATAAGTCAGTCTGTTGATAAACAAATCAGTTCTGACAACAGAACAGCATCCTCAACTTTCTCTGGTGAAAAACGACAGATCCTTGTCACGTAACCAGAATCCGAACACGCTGGTTTTAATCTTTCTGATCAGGGATGAGTTCAGAATCAGTCAGAAAATATCAGGTGGATTAACCACAGTTGGTCTTGTGTGTTGGGATCTTACAACAGTCAGCTCAGATCTTAATCAACGAGCAGTGATCTGTTCAAATCTAACGTTAGTTAGCACACAAACCTGCTTTTGCACAACAATTTGATGTTTTTCAGATCAAAATAACCATTTACAGAGTTTTCTGAGTATTTATCCTGATAATTCAGAACTGCTCTCTTAGTTTCTCTAACTTCAGCCTGCTGACGACACGTGAGGATCTTGAGATCCGTTCAATTCCCATTTCATGCACATTTTCGCTCTTCCATTTCAAACCTGCCTAGATAACACTGAGCTTGAAGGCCAAATATTACACAGTTTTAAGGATTCATTGAAACGTGACTTACGAAAACTCCGGTGAGCTTGTCAAGCATCCAGTG
Organism: Echeneis naucrates; assembly: GCF_900963305.1. Taxonomy (NCBI): domain Eukaryota; kingdom Metazoa; phylum Chordata; class Actinopteri; order Carangiformes; family Echeneidae; genus Echeneis; species Echeneis naucrates. Next base: position 1,670,989 of record NC_042528.1, on the reverse strand, counting down.
CTTTGGCGCTGCGACGCGCTTCAGGTGCTTCTTCGGTCCTCTTGCCTGGAAAAGAAAGACATACCAGGTAAATGAAGGAGCCAACAACCTCCAGACTGGGCTACTATTTAATAAAAAAATCCCGTTTGGTGTGAAATTGCGGTGACGATGATGATAGAAATCCGGACTAAGGGAGGACACGCTGTTAGCATGATGTGCTAATTCCGGCTGCGGCCTAGCTAAGCTAACTGTAACACCCTTGATAATAAATATAACAGCTCAGCCATTTGAGCAGTTATATTGCTGACAATTATGTATAATACATTTCTTAAATATTTCTAAAGCACGCATAGATTTTCACTAAAGATTCCACTTTAAATCCCCCCATTTCAGGAGTTTTTATCCAGCTTTATCGCAAGCTAACGCCGTTAGCCACATTCATGCTAACGAGCCATGGCTGACCGGAGGCGTCAAGTGATTTTTAAAACACCGGGAAAAAAGAAATAATCGGTGTTTCTGACCACGATATTAACATCTGCCGTTAACTAAGACGTGGCGCTTCAGAGCAGAGCGTGAATGTTTGCGATAACTTTGAAGCTGAGAGCGATGTTTGCAGATTATTTCTGAGGAATGGTGCGGAGAAACAGCTCACCATGTTGGAGTCTGCGGGGAAAAGGATCCGCTTCCTTCCGGTAGTTAGTGATAAGGCCGGCTACGGCAGGGCGGGAGGGACAAACGCTCCGAAAGTCGCAGCGTAAATTCGAAATTTTGAAAACAGTCGCTTTTGTCCTTTTCTAAATAAAATAAAATAAAATTAGACTGCTGTGTGCTTCAAAAAAATTAAATAAACAAAATTCAGCTACTTTGATACATGTGTTATTTCTTTGCGCCGGTGGTTACAAGTTTCTGTTTATTATATTGAAAAATCTCTCTTTTTTTGTACGTTTAAAGATAAGTAAAAAAAAATTTAAAAAGTTACTCATATTTCAGAGTATGTATATCTATTATTGTTGCTGTTGTTAAAATTGGACTTTTCAAACCACTACTTTAGTGGTTGCAGCTAACTTTGACCTGTTGGTGGCACTAGAGGAAAAGTCCAGGTATCCTTAAAATCAGAATAAATTCCCGTCAGTCTCTCTCATAAATACCAGATAACGAAAACATGATGCAAACCGGTTTTCAGGATTTTGGTCCATCCATCTTGCTGTTTGTGCATCTTTGGACTCAGGAAATACCAGAGTTGCACACAGATTTGAGTCCAGTTTACACCAGCAGAGATAAAATTCCTCCTGAGTCGATGTCTTCCTCTGTCAGACGTTACCAACTGATCCACACACGTCATCTTTCCCCAAAGGCCTCCCAGCGAGCTGCTGCGGAAAATCTGGAGTCTCTTTGTAAATAAGAAAAGTGCTCCTTTGTGTGTATTTGCACGTTTGTCTCTGGTGACTCACTTTATTACCAGATTTTGTGTGCTCAAGCTGTTTTGCAGTGCAGTGAGCATCAACCCACTAACCTCCTTCTTTCTTTTTTTTTTGAGACCACTTTTACTTTTCAAAAATCTTGGAATGGCTCCACAAGGGTGCCTTTGGCCAGCAGCTTGTTGGGCAGCCACCTACATTTAGTCCACTTTCATTTCCTGACCCACATCTTTGAAAACACACTGTTACACCGGACTCTGAATCCACAGCCCAGGAAGTTTTAACTCAGGATTAAACACAGATTTTCAGAGTCATATTACAAAAGTTGACAGAATAAAGAGGCGACATTTGTTTAAAGTGGCTGCAGTGTTGTTAAATGCAGATGTGGGGGTTTAATAAAGTCCAGCTGATGCTGTAATAAAACAAGCATGCATGTTTTAAGCTGCTTCTCTTCTTTCACACACTGCAGCCAGATTCATCCTCTTTAAAAACTGCTTTCTCCACTTTGTACTCCCCAAAAAGCATTTTGTTATTATAAATAAACATAATTTATTCTTAATATTCCTTTGCTGCTGATAAAGCCATGTGGAGAACAAATCTGTCAGTCTAACCTTCACTAAATCACAAAATATATTCAACAGGAGACATTTTTACAAGAGACGCAGCTAAAATAAAAGTCACTGTAAAGTTAACAGGGTGTCAGATAGAAAATGAATGGACAATCACACAAGTTGTTTCTCTGAAAAAGATAAATATATTTGTGTGTGTAACGTGCTGTTCAAGTGGTTGGAAACTATTTTTTATTGCATTGAATTTTGGGGGGATTTGAACCGTCCCACAATGAAACAGCCGAAACTGAGCCGCCACATTTTGTTGAAATCTCATCCATAATTTTAGCAGCATGATTTTTCTTTTAAATTTTATTTTATTAAATGTGCAATTTATCTAGAAAGGTTATATACAGAATGTAAAGAACTGAGATTCTAGTTAAAAATGGCTGTTCATGAGAGAGAAAGAGAACACTTTGTGTTGTCCTTTTGGAAAGTTGACGTAAATGCACCAAACTTCATTGACCAGCAGGTGGAGGCTTTTCACAAACAAACTGACTCCAGCACTCTTCATTTGAACAGTGTCTGTATTAATGTTGTAGCTGTTGTTTTTAAATATGCTACATCATATGTATAGGAATTGGCCAATTTTTCGTAAGATATTTTATTATTAATACAATATTTATTTATATTCCATAAATAGATAATATTGATAATAAACTGGGAAAAAATCCAATATGCACATTTTGGAAATAAGAGACCAGAAGAGAAAGTTCCAGTGACAAATATTCACTCCAGCTCAGTTTTCACTTTCTTTTATTTTCATAAAACTCCAGAGCCGTAACAAAAATACAAGCATTTCTCAATATGATCTCAGTCATTTACATATTCATATAGATGTACAAGCGAGAGCCGGTGAGCAAAAGTGCTTTAAAAAAATCATCTCTTGAAGGAATAATATCCATTTCTTCATTAGGATTAAAAAAAAGCAAGCAAAAATAAAAGTAAATATAAGTAAATCTGGACATTTTCATTAGTGTAGAGAAGGATCCTCGAATCAGGGACCTGAAAACAGATGAATCATCACTGCTGTGGAAGGTTTTCACTGCGCTGGATGTGAAGCAAATCACTGCTGTTGTGTGTTAAATTGTGAATTTACGTGGTTAGCTGTGATTCTGCAGTTCATTCATACAGGTCCAGATGAAAAACCACCAGTTGTTCCGGTTCTTAAAATGGTTTAACTGACAAATCAGGATAGAAATCAGTCACTCACCTACAATTATTCACTTTGATTAATCATTTTGTGAACGATGCATCAAAAAAAGTCCCGTCACCACTTTCTGAACATGATAAACGTACGTCCAAACACCACGAAATATTTGGTTCATAGCGACATAGCACCAAGAAAAGCAAGAAATCTGAATTATGTTTCAGCTCCAGTTTGTAACGTCGTTCAAGCTTTTGTGGTGCTGCTAAATTGGACAGGCAGGTTTTGTACACCATAATTATGCATATCAGTAACATTTATCCATTATTAAAGTTGATACTGATGAATTTTTCTGTTGCTCAACCACCGACTGCACGGCTCCAACGAAAAAGAAAAAAAACAACAAAACAAAAAACGTTGATTAAGCATAAAAATATTGAATTTCATGGAGAACTAAAACAGATTGAGCAAAGAAAATTAGTTCATTTAGAAAAAAGATCATGTGATTTGCGGTTTGGGCTCCAACAGTGTGCTGCTTAGATAAATTTCATTTAATTGTTCTTTTTTTGGGTTTTTTTGTAGCGATTAAGTGCCAAAATGAATCCGATGTTGGATCAGAGTTTCTGCCACAACAGACCAAACAGCTGGTTCAAAAGGTCTGCGCTGAGGTTAATCTGCAGAAAGGAGGAAATGAAAGACCTCAATGATTCAAACACATTCTCAAGGGAGGGGCGAGGAAAACAGTGTGTCTGACGTTAGAGTTGGACGACATGAAGCGTCTTCAGTTTCCTCTTCAGGACAAACGTGTCAAACCAACGAAGGCTTTTCACTCATCTCAGCTTCTGCAGAGCAAAAGGCCTTGAGAAGTTTGTGTGCTGAAGTTGTGTTATTGTCGTTGTGGATGTCATTACGGCCTTGATGGATGTGTGCACACACACGCACACGCACACACACACACACACACACACACACACACCAACAACCCAAATAAAAAGTCAGTGTGTGACTGAACAAGTGAATGTTTCATGGTTGCGTCTCCTGTTTCCCTGCTGTAACACGATCCCTGTGTGTGTCTGTGTGTGTCTGTGTGCGTCTGTGTGTGTAGCCTGTAGGTGTTTGCATGGCAGAAATATTCATATTAATATAACATTAAAAATCAAACTGGTGGCATCATGGCGGCCAATCAACGCCTTTAAAATAGTTTTTTAACCTCAGACTGTATAAAAGTGAACGTAGATATTGCTGGCTGTAAAAAGAAGTCAGATTGTGTTGAAGTCTATGGGAAAATGGCCGTCGTTCCCCCTTGAGTTATTCACTCTGTAATGATTTTGTGGTTTCAACTCTTCTTCAACAGATGGCATGTTCATTTTTTTTTTTTTTTGGGGATTTAGAGGAAAACAGACCATAAAGTGAAGGATGGATTAGGGGGCGTGGCCACAGCGTGATTGACAGTCTGAACCACCCAATCAGGACATTGAGCTGCAATCCAGGTCTGTTCAAACCACCAAGGTCTCGCATGACCATCAGACCTCTGTCGAGAGCCCCCCATTCAGATTCCTCTTCTCTTCATCTAATTCATTATGTTGAGAGAGTCTCCTTGTCTCCTTGTCCAGGAGACCTGATGGGTATCAGCCGCTGTCTTAAGTAACGTGTCGTTAGAATCCGGCTGCTTGAGCTGAATTCAAACCAAAAAAAAAAAAAAAAAGGAAAGAAGGAGAAGTACATTGAGATAAAAAGTTCTCAGACAATCAGTGTCTTTGTGAAGCAGAGACAGGAGTCCCTTTTCCCGTGAGACCGAAGTCTAACATTGTCCATGAAGAAAACAGGAAACGTAGTGTTTGTCATCCATCAACAATCTCCCCATAAAGTCGCGTTTCCCGACTTTATTTTTCCTGAAGCGCTAACGATTAACAGAAGGCGACACTGAGACGTCCAACAGGTGTGTCTTCCTCATCTGGACCGTCTCTGCCCGAACCTTCTCACAATGAATCACCTGGTTTTGATAAAGAAATCAACTCCTCTTCTTTAAATGAAAAGTAAAATATTAAAGCAGGACGACGCAAAACAAAAGAATTCTTAATCCGGTCGGACGAAGAGCTTCGACCAGCAGCTCCATCCACCCGAAGGGAAATAAAACTGTCTGCATGAAATGGAAAACAGAGCACGGTTTCCTTCAGCTCTGTTTAAAACACAAGTTCAAAGGCGAAGTTGTCCCTTCCTTCAGCGGTCTGCCCGAAGAGAGAATGAAAGCAAAGAAGGAAGAGGAGTTTGTCTCTGATCTCTTTGTCTTTATCACTCAGTGTCTCTTCTGTTTCCTCGTTGGGGAGGAAAGAGAAGAACAAAACGGGAGAAGGTCTTCTCTCTTTGTCAAGCAATTTCAACCTTATCTGGATTTTTTCGTTTTGTTTTTCATTTTATTTTTATTTCTGTTGTAGGTCAGCATCCGGCCGGCACGTCTGACATGAAATCGAACTCGTTCTGGCCCAGCCAGAGCTCGGGCAGCTCGTTGGCTCGGTCCAGGCCCAGCTCCACCACCAGGGACATGAGGACCTCCTCATCCACGGGGTCAAAGTCGATAATTCCCCCCGCGCCAGAGCCCTGGTTGGCCATGCCGATCCCGACCCCCATCCCGCCTCCACCCAGGCCTCCGGTCGGCCCCAGGAGCTGGTTCCCGGTACCCAGAGGCGAGGCCCCGAAGCCCCTCGGAGCCCCGCCCGGCGCCGGGTGTCCCACCGAAGCCCCGGTGAGGTTCTGGTAGTGCGAGTTGAGCTTCTGCAGCTGCATGCTGGCGATGAGATGAGGCCCCGTCTGCAGGCAGAAGGGCTGAGGTTTGGAGAGCGGCGCCGACCCCGGCGAGGAGGCGGGGCCGGCGGACGGGGTGAAGGGCACGACGGAGGTTTTGGAGGACGGGTAATGGAGAAGAGAGCTGAGAGGAGAGGAGGAGGAGGAGAGGTCCTTCATCGCAGCGTGGGCGTTGCCAGGGAACAGCAGTGAGGTCATCACCAGGAAACCCCAGAGCCTGCAGGGAGAAACGGGAGGAGTTATCTGATGTCATCAAACTGGGACACAAGCTCCAACAGCAGGTGACCTCATCCAGAGATCTGTGAAACAACTCGAGGTTCGCGCACATCAGGAAAATAACAACACAACAAGCATACAAACAGAGAAAAACACTTCATCCACAACGTTTCATAAATAGGCCGAACGACTTCTTCTGTTCTCTGTGATAACAGCTGAAATGCAGCAGAGAAATGAAATGAAATGAAAAAGATAAAACGAGCCAAAAGGCCGAGCAGCTGCTGCGACACGAATGGATTTGGTTCAAATGAATAAAGTAAAACAGCTTTTCTCCCAAATTGTTCAAATATTTTGAGTTTTGTTCTGTTTTTTTTTAAAGAGGATGAAGATACTGATGACAATAAACTACAAGATTCATGTTTTTCCACCACAGACACACGCACACACAGTCAGTTGTGTTACTGGAGAAAGGAGGACAAATAACTTAAGTGGTCAATTAATAGCATTTCCTGAGAAACACGCGAATGATTCAGGCCCCAACAACAAACACGTTGTGGACTTCTTATGACTCACTAAATCACTGAAGTCAGATCTGACTAGGAAACGCACAACCAGGCGGTCCTGATGCCTGCAGGGCCACATGACTCGGTGTGTTTCCGGCTGATTTCGTGCGTGTGTTTGTGTGTCTCTGTGTGTGTGTGTGTGTGTTTGCTTGATGCCTGCTTTTCCTCTTGACCTGTTGAGCAGCAAATTAACCATGAAAAGGCCATGAAGAGAAAACCAACAGTGCTAAAGAGTGTTTATAGGTCTATGCATTGGTGTGTGTCTGTGTTTGTGTGTCTGTGTGTGTGAATGGAGTTCACTACACAACAATGCCTTTGAGGAGCTCAAAGAGTGATTAGGTCACATGGCAGGATAAATACATATGGGCCCTGAGAACAGAGCATATGTCCGACCATGTGTGTGTGTCAGTGGGAGAAAGTCATTGAGGTGTGTGTGTGTGTGTGTGTGTGTGAGAGACTCAAAAGGCTCCTAGAGGCTCATGTTAAAGTCCCAGAGCTGGTTTATATTACACACAGCATGTGTGGATTCACACACACACACAGACACACACAATCCTTTGAGTAAGTTAATCTCCTAGTAATATGTGCCGATTGTGTGTCCGTTCAGCCGCTCACATCTTTGTGTAATACATGGACGCCAATAAAAACTGAATCCAGAACATTTCAGTGATGAAGCTGCACCACTCATCAGGGAAAACAAACACATAAACAATAAACTGAGGGCAGGATTTGTGACATTAAAATGGACACAGAAAAGTTTGACACATCTGGACTTGTCTCAATCTTTGCTCGGTTGTCTCCCTTTTGGGGACAGTTTCATTTGGAGACTAATGAATTGTGCCGGTAAATAAAAACCTTGTTTTTCTGATTTCAATAGTCGCCAACAGGAAGGCAACTGTTAACAAAATAAGGGCATAAATACCTCAAGTGCTTCTTAACAAAAGATAACAACTTTGCTTACAGCTGCTGATGTTCAGTGAAAATCCACTTTCACCTTCGTGGACGGCAGCGTCTGAAGGACGTGGCCTCCAAAACGTTTCCCCTAACGAGGAGGATTTGGAAAATGTTGCTGGCCAATCCAAAAACTAACAGAGATCTAAACCCTGAAAGTGAGTCTGTCCTCACAAAGACACACACATGCACACAAAAGACCCCCCTCCTCCCGACGCTGGCTCTTATTAAGCGAGAACATAATTGCTACAGGCAGGCATGCAGCTGCACTCCACTGATAGAGTTAACACACAAAGATACCAAACAGCTGTCAATGGCAGGTCTGTGTGTGTGTGTTCATTATTCATTGAGTGATTACCGACAGGGCTGGACTGCACATGGTGTCTCTGCTCAGCAGCTTTCCACCACACTGAGTCCAGGAGGCACCAACAAAACACATCACACACACACAGACACACATTTTACATCCCCGAAACTTGTTTCAGGCGAGAACTCTACGGCATCATGCAGCACGTGTGTCCAATCTGGACATCAGCTAATCAGCCAAAGGTGCAGATGGTTGGCGAGAAGCTCGTCAGCTTGGATCCATAACGACCACGATGACGATGTCGACCCCCCCCCCCCCCGAAAATAAACCCCAAAAGGTCTGATGTAACGTTTTTAAAAGAGAAAGCCGAGCTGCTGCTTGTTAAGACATTGAATATCATGAAGTTTGGCATCTTTTGTATAAAATCTAATTAAATTTTAATAAACTGAGGAGTTAAGGTCCTGATCTGCTGATTCAGCCCAGGAATTATGGGTATTTTAGTTGCTTCCATATGGAGGCACCAATCCGTCTGTACTCAGAGCATAAACAGATTTCGCCTGTTTAAATGGTGTAATGTGGATGATTTCAGTCAACACGTCGTGTCGGAGTGAAATCTAACTCATCAAACCAGGTCAACACTTTTTTTTTTTTTTCCAAAAGTTGAGCGAATTCGAAACAAAAGCAAACAAACCAAAAAAAAAAAAAAAACTTTCAGCCACGATGTCGAGAAGTGTGAAATCCATGTATTTCATCACACGCTGTCCAACAGCTCATAACAAATAATCATCCAGCGTTTGTCTCCGAGACGAGACGGAGCCGACTCGTCTGTCATGCCATCGGAGGGCGGTTCGCCAGCGTTAGGAAGGATGTCGTATGAAACCGCTGGAGGAGCGCCAATGTTTTTTCCTGTTCACAGCTGACCTGACTCATTGTGTTCTTCCATCACTTTTATGAGATTGTGAAATCGGCCCTGGCTCGTTTTCCCTGTAAATGATTTCATTAGCAGTCCGGGCTGCCGTCTTGGCCGCGGACCGGCCTGCATTTATTTTAATTATTCAGCAATGAAAGTGCGCTCCGTCTGCCAGACAACAGCAACACCAAAACGTTGGGAGAGATCATTTCAAAAATTCACTATCTGTTTCATTTTAGGAGCTTCTGCGTTGGACAGCAAATTGATGCCAGAAGAACTGGAATGCCACTTTCACGGCAGGAGTTTGTGCTTTGACATTTAAAAAAAGAAAATGGGGCTCATTTCGAAGGTAATAAGAAGTTGTGGCGCTATCAGACGCCTACAACGGAGGAAACATGTTGAATTAAGACACCACAGCGACGGCGGGGCCTCCAATGTGGCTCCCAGGAGACCAGAGCAGGAACATGACGGCACTAAAGAAGTCAGAGAATCTAACCTCGCTGATTATTGAGCACAATAAACTTACACGAGTTCCTGAACAATATTACAGGAACATTAGCGAGCTGGTGTGTAGCTGAAGTTCAAAGGTCAAGCAGCTGGGAAAACAATCTCACACCACGAGGTCCCTTTAGCAGCTTTTTCTGGAGCCTTCGGTCACAACGCACAACCATCTTCAGCTTCGGGACCAACATGGACGATTTTAAAAATTAGAATTAAAACTCCAATCTGCTAAAGAAGATCATGTGAAATGATCAAAAGCGACTGAATGGACCGCGCTGATTATATATTATATTATATTATATTGTGGGAATACCATAAAAATGGTACACATGAAGGCAGCAAAGGCACACACAAAGACACACATGCAGACCGACAACAGAGGTTTCAATTACACAATTAAAGCGTGACAAGCAAACTGAAACGTCAGTCTGTGTCTGTACCTTCCTCTCTCACACACACACACACACACACACACACACACACACACACACCATATGCTGCCCCAGCCTGACACACTCACCACTTGTTTTAATTGCCTCTGAGGGCATTTAATGAGGAGCCAATTTACAGGAAAAACAGACTTTTACTCCAAAAACTTTTGCTAAATCTCGAGAATATTTGAAGCTCTGGATGGAAAAGATTTTTGAAAATCGTGTGTGTGACATTTTCATTTACAGAGTCATGAATCCTGCAAACTCCAGAAAAAAAAGTGTATTTAAGGTTTTCACTTGATACCTGCTGGTGATTTCTGCTCTACGGATCAGATTTGGTTCAGCTCGTCCACCTCTTTGAATGTAAATTTCACACAGGCTCTCACAGCAAAGCTCTTCAGCTTCAGGCAGAAAATGCTTGACCTCCTTCAAAATGTTATGTAAACACTCGAGGAAGAGTTTGAATAGACAAGATTTACAGCAGCGGCGAACAATCACAACTTGAACGCACACATCTCAGAGGAGAGAGAGAGAGAGATGTGGACCAACCTGAGAGGAAAGCTCTGTGCAGCCTGACAGCAGCAGAAAGTCAAACTAAAGTCGATTTAAAGTCCAAATGGTCCAAAGCGTCTGTTGAGGAGATGAGAAGCTGCTGAAGCGAAGCTGGAGAGAATAAAGTGAGGCTGACGGACTTGACTGCAGAGACTCTGTCTGCTCCTCAATGAGCTCCTCACTGAATAAAAAGCATTTTGTGCCTCTCTCTCTGCATTGACCAGCCTGGGGAGTGTGTGTGTGTGTGTGTGTGTGTGTGTGAGTGTGTGTCCAGGCAGGCTGCAATCCAGAAAACCTGGAGGTGGATTTCCAGGGACCGGACTGATACAGGTCCTCCTGACTGGTTTGGACTTCTGAGCATGAATTTAAATGAAAAATGTCCTCTGAATCACATCATGTTATGGAGGAGCTGTTAAAAGATGAAATTGTTTTATTGTTTTGGATTGAAAAGCAGTTTTTGCTCTAATAGACTGATATTTTTCTCAGTTTTCAGCTGCAGTTAAATCTGGAATTATGGGATGAGCAGAGAAGATCCATCTCTTTTTCTCGCTCACAACCAAACAGAAACCAAAACCAGCATCGGAAATTCCATTTTCTCCCCGCGGTGATGTTTGATGAGGCTGCTGACCTGATCTGCACGGCTTCAGGCGTCGTTACCTCTGCTGCCACCTGATTGGCTCAGCAGAAAGCAGAAAGCGTAGACAGGTGGAGGCCTCCCCTTGGTCCGGTCTGAGGTCGGGCCTCCGGGTTTTTGAGGCCGCAGCTCTTCAGGGCAGATGTTGCTCATTCTGAAAAAAAAAAAAAAAAACACCATCAGGAATCAAATGGACCATTTCAGACCGCTCTGTCTTTGTCTGTGTCACTTGCCCAGAGAGAGAGAGAGAGAGAGCTCACGTCTGTGAATGATTTGCATCCTTCCACGTTCTCAGCCGTAGAGATGTCTTCATATGATCAGAGACACTGATGAATTTATTACGACAGGCTGGTGGAAAAGAATAACATTAAAGAAACAACAACAACCTTTTCATAGGAAAGTGGCATCTGACCAACAGCTTCTTCAACGGCATCACAAAAATGTTCTCTGCTTATGATTTTCAGATTTTTAAATTCAGTTTAATCAGTAACACAACTTCATTTGTTTTGGTTTCATTCCTGAGAAAAAGACAAACAAACCAGATTTTTGTAAAAGTATGTATTAAAGCAAGAACATTATTTCACCAGCTTATAATTTATTATAAGACTACAACAACACAAACAGATACCAAACATAACGAAAGGCAGATGACCAACTCCAGTAAATCAGTTTCTTGTTGACAATCAACCAAACTCATTAGATTTTCATTAAACGACCAAACTCCACAATCACTGGAGGCAAAAGCTCGTTTGAAAGAGGAGGAAAAAAAACCTGCTGGGCCGTTTCACAGTTTAAAAAAACTATCTCTGTCACCTGGAGAAGCTTAAACACTACTTTTTTTTTTTTTTATTATTATTATTCATGGGAACGAACAGAAGATGTTTGGGGGGGAAAGTGTTGATGGGGAACCTCCACCAATTCATCAAATAAAAAACCAAAAGAAAAACTCCCTTCCCTCCCACAACTGCTGTTAAAAAAGACCAAGTCCATTCAGCCCTCGTCTCATTAGTCTTTGGAGGGAGGACGTCATTACGCGCCAACAACATGCGACGCCGCGGTCAAGTGCCACGCGCTCTGCCTCTCTTCCGTTAAGCGGATAAAAGGAGGCATCTGTCCTTATTGTGCGACTAAATCCCCTCGGCCATTGACTGCAGACACTTCACATGTTGATGAGGAGGACGTATAGGCCCGGGGCCCCCCGCCGCTTTGTTCCCCCTCGGGGAGACGTTATGCAAATCAAACAAACGGTTTGCGATTTCCATCTCTGCAGATTAATCATTTTAGCATGTTGGTCAGACTGCCAACGTCGCTAAAAGCTCGACGTTCTTGGGGAGATGCAGCTCCAGGAAGTCGGTTCTGTTTTCTCCCAAAGCCGATCCGGAAAAATTCCCCCACAGTCTGAGCTTGTTTTACAGCTCCCATGCAAATGTTTGGCACAACTGGCAAAGCTCCCTAACCGGGAGGAACCGCAGACAGAGGAAGGACGGGCATTTGGTGTGCTGAAAGGACTTGGCAGCGAGCGCCATTTCAGATTTTATTCAAAGCGCCAGCTCGGTTGTGGTGAGGCCTGATGCTGGTTTTGCATACAAGTCGTTGGGAAAATTTTTGTTTATCAAGGTGCGTTCAACACAGGAAGAAAGCGTCACCAACGGGAAGCCGTTTGGTGGAACCTTCCTCCCTCTGAATCAGACAGAATATTCATGAAACCGAAGGGTTAAAAAAAATTAGCTAAAGTCACCAGAGGCACTTTACAGCTGACCCGAAGGAAATCCAGAAAAAAACCTCACTCAATAGATCGCAGCCCTGCCTTCCATTTTCATATCGGAAAAAAATACATGCGTGCGCCTCTGGAGGGAAGACACGCTGTGCCAAAGACAAATTACAGCTCAGTCCTGGCAGAGGACGGCTCCGTCTGCAGGACAGTTTTTCCTTTACACAACGAGTTGCATCACAGCGCCAGTCAATGTGGGATTTTTAAATGACAGCAAATCTCCATGATCTTGTCCCAAGTAATTCAAATTCCATGCGAGCAGAAGTTATGTAACGGAGAGCGTCCCGACTGCAGCCAGTGAAACAGTTTCTGATCTGGACAGAAACATTGTTCCACGTTTGGCCCACAAGACTCAAAAACAATCAGCGTGTTTCAGCTATCATCGCTTCCACTTTCCGATTAGTGGGATGGATTGTTTGGATAAAACTGATCCCCATGTGTATAATCCATCCTGTCAAGACTGAAAGACTGAAAGAGCTTCAGCGAGAATGATGAATCCGTCTGATCACTCAGTGAAGGCCAGTTTGAAGCGTTTTGGGCAGTAAATAATGAGGTGAAGGAAAGATTCCACAACAGGGTGGTCGATGTTGGATACAGGCGGAGGCCATGTGATGGAGGACGGAGGAAACAGAGCGGTTGTGTTTAATAAAAAGGTGAAGGTTAACTGCAGGACACCCTGAGACTGGCTTTGTGTCAGACCCCTTCCAGCATCAGCCTTGGCCGTATATTACGGGGTGCAGGAGTGTGGAGAAGTTAATTGTGAAGGACGTCGGGCAGAAACATAAAGTCTTCGGCGGGCCTTGTGACGTGGGAAAGTTTTCATCTTCGGACACAAACAAAAACCAAACCAACCGACCGCTTCGGAGGCTTTTCGGTATATTCTGCATTTTTCAGTTTTGCTTGGCTACGTTGGCTAACAGTAAATAAACCAAAGACTCAGTTTACTCCAAAAGTAAGATAACACAGGTCGAGGCAGGACCTGATCCCCACTTTTGCTTTTTGTGAAAACGCAATCCACGAATTCTAGCGGTGCCTTGAATCCTCCAGGGGCCCCCGGGCTTTTCTAATTTGACTTTTCAGAGCGAAAGAAAACTACATAAACACACACAAGTCTCTCACGTTGCTCATGTTTACAACCCCCTCCGCCTCTTCCCCAAGTTAACAAGCTAGAATTTCAATCGTCTCTACTTTTCCGAACTCGTAAACGGTGTAATGAGTTTCATTTGCTTCGGCTACGTTGGGCTGAAACCGCCGAGGTGACCGCAGCAGTGTTCATAAAGATCACAGGGAATCCTCACACACACACACACACACACACACACGGCCCACTTCTGTTCAGCACATGCCAGCTCCGATGGTGACTCCTACATTTGGTGTGAATTTCCAGGCCATTAATTTGAGGAACATCAGTTCTAAAGGAAACCGGCCGACATTTGTGGTTCCTCTTTCAAACGCTCTCCATTAAAGCCGCCGTTAAGCGGCCCACACTGCGTAAATCACGGCTTAAAAACGCGGCGCAGACACATGACAACAACGTGCTCTCTCCTCTTTTATTTCACCAAACACCCCGTCGGTATGTACATAAAAAAACACATGCATTTACATGAAAAGAAAAAATAAATGTACATGACTTTCTTCTCAATGTTCAAACAGCATCATAGATATGTCATCGTAAAATATTCCCTCACAGCTGGAGTGAAATATACAGAAATGTTACAAATATTTATTTTGAATTAAAAACTGATGTGTTCAGCAGGAGATAAAGATGGAGGATATGGCAGGAACGCTTTTACTTTTGAAAAAACACCAAAAAAGAAAAGAAGTGTTGATATGTGGATCTTAAAAAAGGCCAATAATGCACTTTAATACCTGAAAAGAAACATTTACAGTAGTTAGAGCAGGTTGAGGTTTAGTTCAGTTGACTTACTAACTTTTTCTGATGCAGCTGATGGAATTGGAAGTTGATGAAAACCACAACTGGGAGCTGAAAGCTCCTAAAAAAGAGCTAATTGGTGGATGTTGAGTCTTTATTTATCTTGTCACACTACTGAAAGTCGCCTTTTTCACGAATCCGTCCAATCCCAACGACTTCATAATCATCCAGTCCATTTTTCTTCCTGACTTTTATGAATGGGTTTTTTTTTTTTTTTTATATATTTGTTGGCAAATCCTAAACGCTCCTCATCTCATTAAAAGGATTTACAGATTTTGGTCACTGTTCAGTCTGAAGCTGCTCAACGCGACTCTGCCACATCACAAACACCAGAGGGGGGCAGTTGAGGTTTTTCTGTGTTTTCCAAACTTTTCCAAACATGGAAATAACCAGATGCACTTTGCATCTATTTTTATACCTGTTCAGGAATCTTAACGGCCAGTAAAACAGATTGCCACTTCACATTTAGTCGTTTCCAACTACTGAGCAGCAGTTTGTGTGATCGGTGAATACTTTTATTTTAAACGCTGCAGCCGCCATATTTGCTCACCGACCTGAGATGAATTGTTTTTTACTGACATCTCCAGATGCGCCGAACTGGCTCACAGCTGCTGTTTCCATCTAAACTCATTAAACTTCATGTAATCTCCGTTACTGTCCATCTGTCTGTGGAAAGAAAAACAAAACAACAACAACAACAACAACAAAAAAGAGACTCTTTAATTTTCCCCACATATCTTCCATTTAAAATTCCAAACTCCGTCCAGATGTTTGATTTGCAGATTTGACCCAGAGGTCAAAACGACGTGGCTGAGCGAACCAACCGCCGTTTTTTTCAGACCTACCAGTCCGTTTGTTTGTAAACTTTCCAAGTTTAAACCGAGACGGACTTTCCAGCACTGATCAGAAACTCTGGCTTTTTTTTTGTGTGTGTTGTTTTTACAGGGATAACAGGACCTTTGAGGAAACGGGACTGTTTTGTTTTATGTCTGTTCTAGCGCTCATCTGTCCCCGGGGGGTGACAATCACAGCAGCACCGGGGCGAACGTGAAACCGCACACCTGAAAAATCTGCTTTCTCCATTTAGTTTAAAATGTGCAACTGGTGGGACGCTCACAAGCGCATCCCTGGATACTGAAAACTCTGGGTGCACCCACTGTAGCTCAGTTTTACATAACCACACTGAACACATCCTAAACCCCCCATTTACACAAGCACACACAACTTTTTAAAAACAACAAAGTATTAAAAACAGTGAACATTATAACCCCCCCTTTTTTTTTTATTAAACTGTTTTCCCCTGAAAACACTCAGCTAATGTTTTCCAAAACCTTCCCTCGCTCTCTTTTTCCTGCCTTCATCCCTCCCTTGTTCGCTCTGTGCCTCAGGGCCGGAGGGGTCCGCTCCATATTGTCTTCATTAAAGCCGACAAGCATCGACCTGGATTGGAAACATGGTGTGTGTGTGTGTGTGTGTGTGTGTGTGTGTGTGTGTGTGTGTGTGTGTGTGGAGGAGGTTGAGGCTGCCGGCTCCTAAATCACATTCTTTAAATTCCCTGTAAACAAGAGAAAGAGAGAAATGAGAGCGGTTGGTTGGGTAAGGTTGTGTTAGAGAGGTGGGGAGGGGGGCTAACACATACACATCCAATAAAACACAAACACACACAAACACACACACACTTGAGTCAATGCAAAATAACATCTGGCTGAGGTAAACTGTGTCACTCCCGAGGAAATACAGACGTGCAAATGAGGAATCGATATGGAAATGACCGTGTTAAGAACACTACAAGTTCATTTGCATGAGGACACAGATTGTGTTTCCATGTCCAAAACACACACACACACACACACAGACACACACACACACACAAGCAAGTTGACACAATAGCTGCATTATAAAGTCTGGTCATCGGTTTCCTTCAAATGTTATACATGAAACAATGAGGCTTTGTTTTTTCTGTTGTGTTATGTTAAATGCCCAGATTGTGAAGAACACACGTCAAACACACACACACACACACACACCCTGGATGAATAGTTGTCCTGACAAATTATGCCTCCACTAACGCAGAGAGGGAGGATGTCCTGTAGGTCGGCCATTGTGGAGCTGTCGTAGTGGCAGCAACTTTATCGAGAAGCAGTCAACAACAACAACAACAACAACAAAAAACAACAACCTGGAATCAAAACTTCCATGTTTTTTCACGATGCTCTGTGCTCTATCCTGATTGGATGATTCAGTCTGTCGATCTCACAGTAGCCACACCCCCTAATTCTACTCTATTCATGGTGTACCTTCCTAATAGATAATAGATTGAATGCTGGTTTTAGATACTTGCTGGCTTCACTTTACAGACACTTTATGGCCTAAAATTTACATTTATTGAGTAAAACAAGAGTTAACTGAGAATTTGTTTTTCATTCATAGTTAAAAATTGTCAGCTACAAAATAAGTCAGCAAATATTGACAACCACAGAGTTTGTGTGAGACACTGCTCAAACACTGATGGAATAAAGGCGCACATAGAAACTAAGGACAGAAGCGGAGTCTCTCTCTGCTGCTGGCTTTGCAGAAAAATAAAAATTCTACTGCGACAAGAGGAAAAGTCTGAAAAATCATGATGTCAGCTAAAAACAGGAAACACATTAAAAAGGAGAAAGAGCCTCAGCGCCGACAGAAAAACTGCTCACAGGATATTTCTAGCTCGATCATACAATGATGATTAAAGGTGACTTTAATCACAGTTATTTCGTATCCAGGAGTAACTTGTGATGTTACGCAGAATTAAATTAATCTCATCTCCATCTGTAAGACTCAATATTCATCTCGTGATTTTTCCACCTCTCTTTCTTTGCCGTGAATATTTATTACTATTGATGTTAAACTATTCATCTAAGAATTGTCGCCTTCTTTTTCTTTCTTTCACCGGGTCCCTCCATCCTCCTGCTCTCTCTCCTTTCCAGATGTAAAAGGTAAAGTCTCACAAAGTGACGAGCGACCACGGGGGCCTCTGATATTTACTACCTGCAAACGCTAATCTATCACAGCATCTGGGATTACTGTACTGTGTGTGTGTCTTTTGCTGGTCTATCATTTGTGTATGTAGCTCTTCTCAGTTTTGTGTTATAAAAATGTGTGTATGTGAGATATGAAAAGCATCTTGTCAGCATGGAGACGAATTAACGAGCAGGAGAGCAGGATGTAAAAACTCAATATTTCCCTGCTGACACGCAAAGATAATATAAGATACAGTCGCACAGAAAGGCTGACAATTTACACGCACACAGAGACAGACGCACACAAGGAGCCTCTGGGGAAATCATCCTACTGTCGTCTCATAAACACAGATCTGTGAGTACACAAACAGCTGCCGCCGCCTCCGACAATCGCACTATAAAAGTCCCATTTTAATTAATACGGACACTTAACAAGCCCGAGTTTTAATGATTGAGACAGAAAACACAGGAAAGCCTGAGTAATCCGCTCAAAACATTTTTAATTCTGTGTTGTGTCATTGTTTTTATGTTTGTGTTGGACACTAATTACCTCCTCTATGATCTGGCGTGGTGGATTTTTTAATGTGTGGTGGCTCTCTTCACCAAATTTAAAGAACAATCCACCCGACAGCCGCAGCACTTCATGGTCTATTTTCCTCTGAATGGGAACATCACATAAAAAATTAACGCCATGTCGTATTGAGGATTTGAAATGAGAGACCATAAACTCATAAGAAAATTATACTGAGGTAATAAACCAAAAGAGGAGTAGGGCCATTTTCACATAGACTTCAATCCACTCCAACAGCAGAACTTAAGTTTGGCTTGGAGCTAATCCAGGTCATCGTGTTGATTTTTTTGTTTTTGACCACAGAGGGTGGTGAAACTTCAACAAGTTAAAGACCCAAAAGAGAAAAATCGCCTCAGTATTTTTACAGCCACTGTCGGCCCGCCGCGCCACATTTCCATCTGATATTAAAATGATATTTTCTCGTATAATAACGCACTGACAGCTCACATTGTCTGTGATCGATGTGTGCTGTTGGTTAAACATATGGCTCAGAGACATAACACATGCTGAATTGTACTGTGGAAAAAAAAAAAAAAAAAAAAGATTTTTGGGGATTACCACTTTAAGATTGAAATCTTTACAGTCCGTTTCTGCCAGCAGACAGCGCAGATGTGGGCACACACACAAAAACATGCTATAACACACACACAGACACACAAACGTACAAACTCACACTGCCCAGTTTCTCGGGGAAACCAATGTTTATAAGCGCGCAGCACTTCCAAAACCAGAAAAATACTTACCCACCCCAATGAGGTCATGTGGATATGTTTGCCTGGAGGTGTGCGAGTGTGCGCACGTCCTTATTTTGTGTTCGTTAAGTTAGCAGACATGTAAATCTTTCCTTAATCAGAGACAGAGACACAAAGACACGCACACTTAGTCCGATTTAATGCCGTAATTCGCTCGGTCTCTGTCGAGGTTTTGGGTGTTGCGCTGCTTGTGAGGTCAAGCTCTTTGTGACAAGACTAATTTTGTGTGAAGCAGTTTGTGATTTGACGAGACAGATGGACTGAAAGGAGAAGTACAAAAGAGAGAGAGAGAGAGAGAAAAAGGACTGAAACTTCAAGAAAAAGAAAAAGAGCTGATAAACGACAGGAGACGCTCAGTTGCCTGCGTCTCATTTCTTTGATTCCCTCCATCCGTCTATCCATCCGTCCGTTCCTCCCCCTTTAATCAAAGACGTATGACTAGAAACCAGCAAAACAAACTCCCTGATGGGACCTGCAGCTGATTGACAACACGTTCACTCTGATGTGGACGAAAGTTCAGAATCTAGTTTTCATTCGCACTAAGTGGCGTCGCCCTTCGGTTTGTGAGCTTTGAGTTTCTGATTCGACCTTCGCCATCTTGGTTTGTTTTAAAACCAGATGAAACTGTATTTGGAGGAGAAGGTGGATCAGAGGAGGAGTGAGGATGTCTCCTTTATGGTCTATTTTCCTCTAGACAAAAAAAAAAAAAACAACAAAAACATCATGCTAACGTAGCTTCCTCCTGTTTGGCTGTTTTAGAGAAACTTGGACGGCGACGGCGCAGTTGATGTCCTTGAAGCTTCATCCATCTTTATTTACAGTTTACGTTCATACAAACTGCAGTTTCCCACCATCTGAGCTGTAATTATGAAGCCAGCAGTCCCGAGTCACTCATTAGAGAGAGGACATGTTTTAAAAGGTGACATCATCGGTGTCGTTAGCGCTCAAGGAATCTGAGCAGACACCTGAAAAGTAAAGTCTAAATATCCTGAATGAAAACGAAAACAAAGCTTGAAATTCAGCTAAAAACAACATTTATGTTGATGTTTTTTTAAGACAAAGCCCGTTTTGACTTTCGTGGTCGAGCGGAAACCAAATCCGTCTCGTGCTGTTTGGTGCTGCTTAGATGTGTTAGATGTGTGTTAAATAATTGTAGTTTATCTCACACTTTTCAACATAAAACATGTTTTTGGGCCTCATTTTATTCCCTTTGGAGTTTCTCGAGTCAACCGTGTTTTCAGCACCTTTCAATCAAACTGTAACACACTCCCACACAACTGTGATGTCAAATACAACGTTCCCCTAACAGAAGAAGGGAAGCACTGTGGTTAGCACTTTCACTCCATGTTTACACAAGACCCCGAATCTCGATTTCTTCTTCTTCTCTCAAAAACTGTCCGGAAAATGAACTCGTCTTTCTGTTGTGGCAGGTTCCTGACTTAGCATCCAATAACTCTCCCGCCGCTCAACTCTTCACCTGAGCTTCACCCTGACGGAGGAGCTCCCCCGGGTGCTGCGGGCTGTCGGCGCTCAGACCAAAGGCCCACAGCTTTAGGTGAAACCACAACGCACTCAGACTCACGCTGGCGGACGAGTACACCAACATAAAGGACGATATAGAGAGGGGAAGATGCAGAAAAATAAAAATACCGCATGTGTGACAGCAAGGGGGTTGTGGGTAAAAAGAGCGAGGTTGATCGTGTATTCACACACACAAAAAAGGGATGTTAGGAGTCACCGGGAGGAGAAAATAAAGAACAAGTCATACTTTCATCCCACACTGAGACGTATAGGAACAACATCAGAACATGAAACCACACATGAAAAGAGCCAAGCAGAGACAGAAGGGCTCACACACAGACACACACACCTGCTTACCCACCACACAAACTGACACACACCTTTGATGGTGCTGATGACCTGGTCCAGGTGTTTGGTGCCGTTGCGGTCAGGTCGACAGCTCGGGCTGATCTCCAGCGTGTAGTCGGGTCCGTATTCTGTGAAAAACTAAACAGACACAGAAAAGACGTCATAACAATCGTCACAACGGGTCAAGATTTACTGATTTCAAAATGACGTCTCCTTTCTTCTTTGTCACAGTCGAATTTAATCTGTCACATCTGCGTGCGGTCGCTGTGGCCGAGCCAAAGTACATTTTCTTTCTCTCTCTTTTTTAAGGAATGCAGCTGCCTTCCTGGAAAATTTCAGGCTCCGTTTGGACTTTAAAGAACTGGACTGTGAAACTGACTAGTGATGAATATTTACACAGGATTTCAGGGATCAGTTCTCTGAAAAAAGGATATAAATCCATAACGGTGGAAAACATCAAAGACAACCTTTGAAATATTGAGCCATGGCTTTTTTCTCCCTCCAACATTTTCACTCCTATCTATTCTCCCGTTGCATTTATGGATTAATTGAATAAATGAACCCTGATCCAGCCATGTCAGTTGGTCTGGGAGCTAAACGCTGATATTAGCATTTTAAAATCGTGCTACTTTAGCCTGTTAGCACAGGTGAGGCTCTGTGAATGTCATTATGAAGCCAAGTATCGGATAAATTATAATCCTGAGCAGATGAAAAGTTAAGGGATCATTAAAATCGTTACAGTTCATCCTCAAGGGAAAAACAAATGTCTCCAATTTTTATGGTAATCTGCCCACTAACTGTAAAGGTTTTTCACTCAAAACCACAAAAAAATGAGACTCATGATGGTGCTCGAGGGAAGAACAGGAGATGACCAAACTCGTGAGTATTCATCCTCTGAGGAACATTTGTACAAAAAAAGTCATGATAGTGTATCCCATAGTCTCTGAATTATTTTGGTCTGGATTAGTTGAAGTGGTGGACCGGCCAAAATTGGGATCCAACAGCCAAAAAAGTTGAGGGATCGAAAAAGTCGTCCAGTTTATCCTGAGGGGAACATGAATACTGATATCCAAACCAAATTTAAATGTTGCCCATCCAATATTTATTAAGAACTTTCACTCAAAAGCAAAAATTTTGTACTCACGACAGCTTTAGACAAATGACAATTCATCCTCTGGGAAACATGAGCATCTGTGCAAAATTTCACGCTCATTCAATATTTCCCAAGAAACTCGTTGTTGGACAGAAGAGGTACACAAAGTTACACAACTGTGATCCAAAAGCCAAAAACCTTTAAGGGATCATGAATATAACTGCAGTTCATCCTCAGGGAAACATGAATGTCTGCACCAAATGTAAAGGTAAATCCCTCCAGTAGTTCTTCAGGCATTTGAATCAAAATCACAAATATGGGACTCAAAATGAAAGAGCAGGAGATGACAAGCCCATTAGGATCTATCCCCTGGGGAACATTAACATCCTTACAAAATATCATAGTCCATCCAATATCTTCTGAAATATTTTGGCCTTGATTGGCTGAAGTGGTGGACAGACTAGATTTGTGAGCCAAGAGCCAGAACACACATAAAAAAGTCAAATCAAATCAAATCAAATAAAAGCTTGCAGATGGACACATGTTCTTTATATTTTCTGAACCTGGTGTGTTGTCTAGGAGTCGAATCAACAATAACAAATGTATGAAACCGTCTCGCCTGGTTCATGCACAGAAAGAAAACGTAACGCAGAACTCAGGAGAGGAACCACAAATCAGTCAAACGTCCACCAAGATAGACAGTGTTTCACCAACCAAAAAAAAAAAGGTGAGGGGGGGGGCCTCTGAGATCATTTCAGCAAATTCCAAAGGCTCCTGGCATTTCATGCAGTCGGACCGCTTCCATGAAAACATAAAAAAAGAAAAGAAAAACAGGTGGGAAACCAGAGAGTGGGTTCAACCAGAAGTTAAAAACAGAGCAGGTCGGTTGAAAAATGCATTTCCAGGGAATTTGTAGGGCCGTGACTCAGTGCCATGAGAGCAAAACAAACTCGGAGGCCAGGTCTGACCACAAGTGCGTCAGTCCATTTGCAGCCACTGTTGTGAAAGCCTTGGACTCAGGAAGACTCAGCAGAACGCACACAGCAAGCCAAGGTGACTGAGGCCTGAAGCTAAAGCCCCGCGCTCCTCCGTGCATACCACAGAGATATACGTTTATTTTTGTTTTATTTTTCCTAAAAAGTTCTCCTTTTAAATGTGATGCTGAGCATTTGTTGGTTTCGAAGCAACAACCTTAAAATCCGAGCATGAAAAATGTTTCTTAATCTTGAAATGAGTAGTTGGACAAAGCATTTTTGTCCAGCGTTCAAAAAAGCGGCTGTTTCTGAGCTTTGATCCACGATGGGTAATGACCATCAAGTCTGAGGCCGCAACTTGTTTTCTGAAATTTCAAAGCCACGGAGCGAATCTGTGATTTACTGCACCGGGAACAAAAATTTGTATTTCGTTTATTGATTTATCACTTGGTTGTTTCTTCAGTTGACAATTTAGTCCTCAAATTTCAAGCACCAATCCAAAAGCTAAATGAAAGGAACGGAGGAAAAACACTGGCTTACTGATGTGTCAACAATTACACCATGTTTCACCATGTGAATGGATATTGATCTTCTCATCTGGCTCTGAGCACTGACAGCACACCACATCAGAATTCCCTCCTCCTTCAGGTTGGCAAATCGCTTCAGTCAACAAGCTGTATTAATTTCCGCACTGATGCTACGGCCATTTTTATGACAGAGATATCTTTAGTGGATTAGATTTAGTGGTCTCATGAGAAAAGACATCAGAAGGTGCGTCGGCAACACACTCACAGGCCTGTACAGATGTACACAAACACAACTGAGCCGAGCCAATGAGCAGCAGGAGTGCACTTTTGTTTACTCGGGAGACAAAGACTTTATTGTCTTTGTTTAATAGTTCTGTTCGTACGAGTGTGTGAGTCAGAGAGAGAGGCAATTTATCCTATTGTGTGTTGTAAAAAGTCAATTCGTAGGAGCCTTATTAGCTCTGAAGCTAATAATAATTATCAGAGTGGAGTAGAAACGTTCAGCCCGCAGCCTTTCTTCTTTAAACCGGTTAAAATGAAAGAATGTGAGTAGCTGTCAGAGGGAGTTTGTGATGACCCATATCACTACGTGTGAACAAACCTGAAAGACTGATCAATGTCTAATTGCACCACTGCACTCTGGACCATCCATAAGGGTCTGACTGTGTTTCAGCCGGGAAATAAATGAAATCTGGACCAAGACCTGGGTGGCACACTGAATCAGGTGAGCCAAAAAAGCCCGAGTCCATGAGCTTGTGATGTCATTTTGTGGGAGGGACAGATATAGCTGGACGTCGTCTGCATGGAAAAGACATGAGGAGCTGAATATCATATCCATTTTTAGCTTATTTTGGGAAATGGAAATAAAGTGTTTTATATTTACTTACATCGCCATCTCAGAAATCACATCAGCAGATACCCAACATTGGAGGACTCCTGCCTGAGGTACATGTAGAAGGAGGTAAGTGTGTGCGTTTGTGTGAATTTCTGGGGTATTTGCATACGAAGGTACGGCCTTGATCTAATATGTGTGAGCTTGTATGTTTCCAATTAGCTCTGATGAGTTCTGTGTCTTACCTCCGGTCTCAACTGAGCTCAACATGAGAGTAGTTGCCTCACACACGCAAACGCACACATGTACACCCACAACGTATTCCCATGAACCCAGTGCTCCGTCTCCTGCTGTCCAGCAACACAACACACACAAATCACACACACTGTCTCCTGCTGCCTGCTTGTTTGGCTTGGGGCGACCATGGGGAGAAGAGAGAGAGGAAACGAGGACGAGAGTTGTGCAGACACTCCTTAAAGAAGCACTCATACTTTTATAATACCGCCAACATTTTTCTTTTTTTTTTTTTTACATTATTACCAACTCTAGACAGCTGTAGAGTGAGAGCAGATAAATGAGAGATTTTAATCCACGGTGCAGTGACGCAGATAGTGTACATCACCTGGACAAGGTCAAGAGACAGAAAATACCCACTGGCTGGCTCCAGCGTCTAAGGCGGAGACAGACGGGGGAGATAAATATTGAAAGGTCCGAGGCTTATTTACCATGGTCCTTAACACGGGCCCTCTGCTCATCACTCACTGTCAGTACAAGCATTATTCTATGGGAAACACTGGCCTTGACCCAGAAAGAGCTGCGTGTGAGTCAACACGTGTTGATGTTTTAAAAATAGCAACAAAATTAAAAGGTTTGAGTGCAGATACTGTCCTTAGACTGCTTTAAAAGTCTTGAGGGCATCACTACTAATTAATAAGACTATATTATTATATTATTAGTTAGTTTGATAGTGTGCTTTAAAGATTTGAAAAGTCTGTAACCACTTTCCTATTCAACTGAACATTAATGATTACACAATCAATTGATAAAATCATTTTTAAATTAGTAATCTAATCAAAACAGCATCTATCCATCTAATAGCAAGGGGATATCTGTAAAAGTAATGTGTAGTAAATGATAGTAGTGGTAATTTAAAAATTAAGAAAAGGACGTGTATTTTTAATTTGAAGACTAAATTCACATTCGTCAGAAAGCCCGAGTGTGTGCTCATGTACATGCATCACTGTGTGTGTGTGCGTGCGTGCATGCTTGTTTTTACAGTGACCAGGCAGGATCTCCAGCTACGAAGGATGCCGAGCTGCACAGCGGAGGGGAAAACGTCTTGGAAAACAAATGGACTGCGTCTGCTATCAAGCTGCTATCTAATAAATGTTTTCGACAAGGAAAGAGAAACGGCCTGATGCCCAAAATCACAGTCACATAATGCACGTACACCACTTTCTGCTTTTGGACTCTCCCTCCCTCCCTTTTCATCTTTTCATCGTTCCTAATCTCATCTGTCAGCTTTCCTTTTAAGGCAGGATACCCCCTCAAATAGTATTGTATGTTGAAATGTTAGGAAAGCTGAAGCCAACCCAGGGAATTTAATTCAACACATCACTTTTCCCGTCTCTCTAACCTTTTTATTATTGGTGTTACATTTAACTTGACTGTGTTCATCCAAATTCAACTGAATTCCCTGTAAAATATATTTGATGGCCAGTTTTTAACATTTTGCGTGAAGCTCTAACACTTAAATGGTTCCAAACTTCAAGTGTCTGTTGGACCCTCACGTGATGGGAGTTACATTGACACATCCAAACTTCATCGTGTTAAAGAAGCTCTAAAGGCCCATTAAGAAATGTGAAATAAACATTTAGCAACAAACGTCTTTCTTTGTGCTGACTAGCAGTGGAAAGAAAGCCTTCTTTTCTCTGCTTCTTACTCTTTCAACTGAGTAAACGATGCCAACCATTTAGCACCAGCCCAGTCCAGCTGTTCACACTCGTATCCGGGCTGATTCTGAAGAGACGTGTTATTACTTCTTGTCTTGTAAATGCAACGATGGCTGAAACTCTTAAAAAGACTGGACAGCCGTAATTGTTATGTGGCAAAAGCAAAGCTCACTAGGAGCTTTAAGTGCATTCTGCTGTGTTTGAAGTGACCTCAGATATAACCAAGATTAAGCGAGAAAATTAGGTTTTTCATTTGTGCTCCAAAATACAGGGCCAGAGGGTTTATAAAAACATCTTGCCTAATAGGCAAATAGGAAAATTGAAATGGAGATAACAAAGTGAATGATGATTCCACCTTCGAGGATCAAGTCTGTCCATGAACTTGAAACCCAAACACATTGAAAGATAATTGCAACACAGACACGACTCCCTGAGGGGAAACAGTACAGGAAACTAACTCTTTCACTTCATTGTTGCTGCATCCCTGTAGTCGCCGAACCCTTTCCAAGACTCAAGCCTCGGTCAAATATTCCACCGCTGAAGAATTTTAATGGTAGAGGATGAAAATCTCTAATCTCAAGACTGTAGTCTTAGAATCAGCTTGCTCAATAACGCGGTTCTCTCTGCTATTTTGCAAATAGATACATTTCCCCAGGTCTCAAAACGTACGTGGTGCTGTGGGGATGTTTCCGGCCATTGAGCCCGTGTCTCTGGGAGCAAACACATCCCTGACGGCAGCGAGGGGCAGGACAGGAAGTGGCTGCAGACAGGAAAAGAGGAAATAAAGAGGCGGGACGCTTCCCTGCTGCCAATCTGGGACCAGAGACATCCTCCCTTCCTGTGTGACTCTGAGACAGACACACATTTGTATTTACTTCTGTTCTGCTTAATAAGAGACAAGAAGAAATCCACCAACTCAGTTTGAAATTTCCCCAGCAGCACTTTCCTGGGAGGAGATGGTACTGCCTGATTTATATAGCAAGTCAAACGATTGCTTAACTGGCTGTTTGGGGGGTGTTATAAATAATTTAATTAGAAATTAAAGGATGTTACACTGCCAGCGTTGTCCAGAGTCAGTGACATGCCACAGGCCTTTCTTTCCATCCCAATTTGGTGTCACTCTGGTATCTATAAAAGAAAATACTGTAAGAATTTAAATGTTAAATAGAAACAAAAACCCCTTCGAGCATCTCTTATTTGATTGTTCTGTGGTTACAGGATTGGAGGGTTTGCAGATGCATCACAAATCTGTTAACTGCTCCCCTCTGGTTTATTTTTATTTTGTTTATCCTGTGCAAAATAATATATTTGCCAGATGCTTGTTTCTCCTATTTCTGTTTAATAGCTGGCCAAACCTCACTGCTGCTGGATATAGAAGAGAAAGTTCTCTTCGATATGTTTTCATAAACAAGACAACACATTTTTTCACAAGAGTGTTTTAGAGCTATTGTTATTTACTTTTATTAGTATTCTGTTCAATGTGTATTCAGTATGTGTGTTTTCCCACTAAGGCAGCAGAGCGGCCGCAGGAAGTTTAGATCTGTGGTTTGTTTTTATCAAACCACAGCGAGGCTGGGAGGAACTGGGCTGCTGGGAAATGACCGAGAACACATTTGGAAAAAGGGGTGGGGAGTGTTGGGTTGGTGCAGGTTGAATTATTAAAAGCAGACAGATGGACAGATCCGTGTGTTTACCAAACACTTTTACTATTTCATATCAACAACACAGTTGCACGGCTGTCCATCATCCGTCCTGGTTTATATTATGCTTAAAATGGAAAATCCACAATTACAAGTTTTGACCCGTTAGCATGTTAACAAGCTAATTTTTAGAACGCAACACTGATAATTATGATTTATTGTTAGCAGTTTTGCAAACATTGATGTTAATGTTTAAAACACCAACTTAACAAAACAGCTGACAATAATGTTCATGTTACTTTAATAACTTTTCCACTTACGGCTGTAATCTGAGAAACAATTCAATTGGAACAATTTTTTTCTGAACTGCATCAAAGTAACGGAGTGGATCCAAAAAGAACACCAACAAATACACAATATTAATCTTTAAGTGTCATTTAGGTGTCATTCATATAAAAGTATCAACAATACTATGAAGATATCCTCCTCTTGTATTGTAACATCACCTGCATGTTAATTTGAAAGAAGAACAGCATGTCATGCCACAAATAAAAGGTCCTGGTGAAGTGATAACAATGATAACAATCTCTTCAGAAACAAAGTGGATTAGAAAGACAATCTCCATGTCCATCTAATCAGAGGCACAAACTAATCTTTGCCCTCCACAGCTATTCTTAGCAGACCTCATACTGCCGCAGTCCAATTCACATGCAGATCGGCTCCACTGCTATCACACAATGGGGGGTCAAAAATGTATCAGCTAACCACTGACACACAATACAAGTCAACGTGGAGGGTTAATCACTCCAGACCTGGCGGTGAAATTCCTCATTCAAACTACAAAAGGCCCTTTTTCTTGTGTTTTTAAGATATTACAGAATAATAATGTGATGGAGCGGGGCCATTATGTGGGTTATCTGCAGTGTAATATTTTGTCTGGAAATCAGTGAATATTACAGCACTATTGTTGATGTGACTGTCCAACTCTGACTGATGATTGTGTTTTTAAGACTACTATTTTAAGCTATTCAGCCAAGTACACGACACAAAATTCATACACGCATTCTTGGATGGAATATGGTTTATATCATTAAGAATAAATTCTTTAAACAAAGTATTCTTTAACAAAATTAAAACAAGCCAAAATAGTTTGGATTAAAATCAGCGAACTTGAGCAAATTGATAAAACAAACTTCATGTGTTTGAAGTGCTTGTTTTTGGACGTTGGAAAAGACGTGACGCATCATTTATTTTTTCAGTTTGACGTGCATCTGTCAGTTGAGGACAGAGATGAGATGGAGCAGCTCAGTGAAAACAAACAAAAATGTACTTCTCCTCAGACCTCGTTCGTTTTGGACACACTTCATTTGTACAACTCCCTCACTGATTGATTGCAAGTTTTGTCTTCCACTTTGAAAATTCTTTATCATAAAGTTTAAGTATAAAAAAGACTATTAAACAGGCTAGAGCATTATCTGACTTTGTGTATATGTGTGTGTGTCCACCCTTGTGCTGTACTGTAGACAAAACCTCATGAATACACACATTCATCACACACTCAGAGAGAGAGGGGTACAAAGGTAGGTTTTGTTCCCCATGTCGCTGGAACTTCAGCTTTGCTTGGTCATCATGGATAAATGCCCCTCTTATCGAGCACAACGGGCACAGCGAGCCACAAAGACACACACACACACACACATCTGGGTAAAGCTGTGTACTGCAAGACTTCAGAAGCAAGTTACCTTCAAACTGGATGGATAACATCTTACTAAACAAGAGAAAGAAGATGACAACTTCAATATTTAAGTTTGGAAAAATTAGTGTTTGTTTTGTCCATCTTTGTGTGTGTATGTGTGTGTCTGTCTTCATCATCTGTAGCAGCTGCCTGCACTGATAGTTGCTTTGTTTTCAGTGAGTGCTCCTTAATGAGGTCAAAGGCTATTTAGGGCCACTGGACGCTCACGAGGAGAAACAAGAGGCACCTTCATCACAGTCTCAACACGCGCATACACACACACACACACACACACACACACACACACACACACACACACACACACACACACACACACACACACACACACACACACACACACACACACACACACACACACACACACACACACACACACACACACACACAGCTATTCATTACATTTGACCAAGACAAGGTCCAAAAATCAGTTGCTGGAGAAAGAGACTCTTTGTGTGTGTGAATATAAGAGCAAGAAAGACAGATGGCTCCACTGATTTCTATTTGGAGAGAGAGGATGAGTCGATTTGATTTACCAGTCACATGGCCACATGGCCCGTCATTCACAAACATAAATTCCTCTGGCTTTTTATTCCCTTTCTAAATTAAATCTAATAGGTGTTCTCTTTGTATCCACACTGTGACCAAATTATGTTAAATAACCAGATTTAGCTCAACAAAAAAACAAAAAACAAAGAAAAAAAAGTTTAATGTTGGGTTTCATAATCATGTTCATGAATCAAACAATAAGAGGAAGTAAACTTCTCGTCTCATTCTCAATATTATAATAATAAAATATTGAGCATTTAAAATTGTAGCTTTCTTTAATGTGTGATTAAACCTGTATATGGTGAAAATTTCACCTGGCTGCCAGGTAAGATGCAGAGAGGAGTCTGTGTTCATCAAGGGCCGCCTCTCTTCCCACATACACACTCACCTGGAGACAAACCCCTTTATTGAGAGGCAGGCGGCCATCTTTGATTAGCAGGAGTGACTCAGCAGACAGTGAACACAAGGGGGTGTGTTGGGGTTTTTGTGTGTGTGTATGTGTGTTCGGCTTCTTTTGTGAGACAGTGCAATGAAAGAGCGCATTTGTGTCCATATGGGAATATGTATAAATGTGTGTGTGACTATAGCCATCACAGTGACAGATTGAGCCAGTGTGTGCGTGTGTTGTTATACCTCGTGGTCTGGTATCTCCGAGGAGAGGGTTTTTCCCAGCACTGCCGCCGTCAGATAAGTCCAGCAGCGAGCCGTATTAGCCAGGTTATATCCTCCTGGTGACGGAGTGGGGGAAAAGGTGAGGATGAAGTCTGTGATTACGTGGTCAAATGTAAAATGTATCCAGGTCAATCCCTCAATAGCTACATTGTAATTCGTTGCCTGCTTTCTGGTCTATTTTCCTTTAAACGGGATTATCATCAAAAAAAAAAAAAAAAAAAAAAAAGAATATCATGTTGTGAAAAAGACTTGTAACTAGGGACTGAGACCATAGACTCATTAAGAAAACATTTTCCCATAGACGTACAATCTGACTTCTTATAACAATGAGCTGAGTCGCCCCCTGATGGTCAGTAGATAGAAGATGATTTCTAAAAGTCTAAAGCTGATTTCAGCTAAAACATAAAATATTTTGTTAACTTTAAATCAGAACTTTCATTTCGGTAAATGTGGTCATTTAGAAGTCTGCACGTCAAGATAAAGTCATGGGGCAAAAAAGAAAGTGTTGAAACTGAAAGAAAAGTTATTGGCTCTCCTTCACACACAAGACAACTAGAGAGAGAGGAAGGGCTGAGGAGGAAGAGGATGGACTTGAGCGATATCAAGAGAACGACAAGAACCAAGAAAGAGAGGAGAATGTAATGAAGAGAAAGTATGTAGGACAGAGAGAGAGAAAGGAAGAGAGGTGGGATTGTAGTTGAGTAAAATGGCTTCATTGTGTCGTATAATTAGTAGCTATCATCTGGCCAAGAGCTGAGGGGTCTGGAACAGAGCGCAGTGTGTGTGCTTGTGTGTGTGTGTGTAGATTGTGCACTTGATGTGTATCTGTAATTGTGCACAAGTGAGTAAATAACTGCAATTCAAAGCAAATGCACACACACACACACACACACACACAAAAAAAAAGGACTTGGTAGGGTATTGTCATTTGGTCATGGAACACACAAACACACACATATGCAATAAAGATGAACATGTGGAAACACATCTGCCTATTTACACACAAAAAGATACACAAACACAGTATCAGGTAGAATAATAACACGCGTGTGACGTACCTCCTCCCAGCAGCAGTGTAGGTAGCTGCCACTGCAGGACATACTGCAGACACTTGCCCACCCCCACCGGGGTCATGTTAAAGGAGCACATGGGGTCTCCTGCCATTGTGTCAGCGCCCAGCTGCATCACCACCGCCTCTGGGTTGAACTGCACCCGCACCTCCTGCATCACACTGCAAAACGAGGCAGCAACAACGTTAGCTGCTGACGTCCGATGGATCAATCAGCAGTCTATGATCTGTAATCCATCCATATCATCCAATCAAAAGTCACCACTTAAAATAAAATCAAGCTCACTAGTTATCTGTTTATTAACATTAAAGACATTGATTGACATTTTAGAGAAATCGAACACGCATCCAGTCTGTCTCTGGAATTTACTGGACTGTCCTTTACCAGTAAATCAATAATCAGTTTCATCATTTAATTTAGCGGAAGCTTCGAGGCCACTTAGACCACAGACTGTTTTGACTCATATTTCCCCGGAATTTTGTAAAAACCTTGGTGAGACTTGTGTCTCTGTCAATAACAATTATAATTTAAAGAGATCTAAAGAGACCTGTTTTATTTGGAAAGTGGGGCTGCCTTGACTTGTGTACTTTGGTTTTAAGTGCAACAAATTTTTTAAATTTGGTGAAACTCCTGTTTATATTTTGGGGGTTTCTGGGTAATTTCAAACAAAACTCTGGCACTTTTAGCAGCATCAGGTTTATATTTTCGAGTTTAGTTGAAGAGGAAATCCTACAAGTGGATAATATGTAGTTTAAGAGGAGGGAATTTCCTGTTGGAGTGACCCTGAACAAAACCTTGAAACTCTACCAGCTTTAAGAAGGAGTCCTTTGCAACTGACCATGACCTCTGACTTGAAGGAAAGGGAGGAAAACACAAAGTAAAAGTTGCCTCTCTGCTGCATAGGCAATTCTAGATATTTTACTGTGTGTCTGTACCTGCTAAAAATCTGGTAGTATCTGTCATCCTTGATGCCGTCCTCCAGCGGGACGTTCACAGCGTACCAACGACCTTTACCCATCCCAGTATCAGAAAGGTCGCCTGTACCTAAACATGCACACACTTATCGTACACAGTATCTTATCACAACACAGATTAAACTGGATGCACCTCAAACATTTGCGAGGACCGACCTGGAAAGAAGCCAGGGGAGAACTTGTGCAGAGAGACGGTCATGACTTTGGAGGTGAAACTGAAGGCATCCTCCACCCCTGCAGGGAGGAGGAGGAGGAGAACACCATCATGTCATGATGAATGAAAACAAATAATGTGTAATACAAGTTCACTACAAGCTCTCTGAGGATCTGCCAGATCTCAGAAACTCAGCGAACCCAATTTAAGCCTGGTGATGAAAAAGAAGCAGATTTCTCATCAAACGAGATTCTACCATCTCCGTGATGCAGGTCGACGTCCACGTAGAGGACTCGCTCATATTTCTCTCTCAGTTTGAGGATTCCCAACACAGCGTCGTTCACATAACAGAAACCTGAAGCCTCGTCCCTGGAGGAGAGACAGAGAGCACAAAGCAAACAAGATAAATATGAAAGGAAACCGTTCAAACGTTAGCAAGTCTTTTCTTCTTTAGTCCAACAGAAATACCGGTATGTCTGGTACAAACCACAACAGCTTTCTCCAAAATGATTTTGATTTGTTGTGATTTAAATGATTCTGGCTAGCAACCCACACCTGTTTATTTGTATATGCAGTGGGACACAGCAAGGGCAAACAGGGTGAATGACTCTTACTTCTTAGCGTGGTGCCAACCACCCGCCCAGTTGATAGCTACTTCGCACTTTCCATCCTGCAGACACTGGGCTGCGGTCAGTGTGGCGCCTCCTACTGCTGCAGCGTAGTCAAATATCCCCTCCACCACCGGGCAGTCATAACCTGGAGACAGAGGAAGGAGGAAGTTGTGTTTTTTGAATGTTTTTATTTACCGGAGGAGCTGCTTTTTTAACTCCATAGAAAATACGCTTACAGTTTTATTTCAACATTTCCCAACACTTAAATAATGTAATGCGCAAGCAGGAACATCCATCACATAATCAAGAAAACTCCAGAGGAGAATCTGTTAATTCCTTCTGGATTTTCTGTGACACAATTTGGTCTTTGATGGAAAGCTTTTTTTCTGCACAGTCAGCACTTCCTACCCAGGGGAGGTTAAAGAAAACTGATGGCAGGCAAAGGAAGAGAAGAGCAAAAGGGAGGAGGCCAGAGATGAGGAAGGTGAGCGCACAATATCAATTGAAAACAATAGAGTGTAAGTGAATTCAGGAGAAGCTACCCGAGAGATAGAGTGAGCCATTAATCCAGGAAAAGGTGGAGTATTTGTAACAAGACAAAGGGATGGCAGAATACAATAGGAGGAAGAGGATGGGATGAGTGATGAGCCAAAGATACAAAGAAGACCAAGGGCAAATGAAAGGAGGGAAAGAGGAGGCAAAGGTAGGTAATGAGTCAAAGAAATAAGAGGAAGTTGAGTCAGCATTATACCGCCATCTGCTGTCATCAAACAAGCACTGCACAAGTTCAAATTCCATGTCCCCATCTCTCTAATTTCATCCCTTGGTTTCCCTTTACATAAACATGATCTAATCCGAACCTGTTGAACACCAACAAACAGCACAATACGTCTTTAAAGAAAAAAAGGAATCACCAACAATAAAACCTGCACATCTGCTCAAAAAAGTCTTGTTCTCCAAGTCATTTAAGTTTTTTCCCATTTCAAAACTGTATTGTCTGATGACATGGATTGTGTACAGGAAAGAGTCCACCCCCACCAGGAAGAAAACCAGGTCATCTGCTCAGAGCATTCAGCTAGTGAGTCGCTTGAAGGTTTTATTTTTTAAATGACAGCTGAAAACCTGAATATGGCTCAACTGGACTTTCAGTGAATTCTCTCGCATCTCACTGTTCTTATTGATTTCTTTATTTGGTCTCTATAGTGGGGCGGCATAGCAGCACAGTGACTAGTGCCTCACAGCAAGAAGGTCTTGGGTTCAAACCCTGGTGAGTTTTTATGTAAGGAGTCCATTTAAATGTTATTAAGGTTTATATATAAATATAAACATATACATAAGGAAGGGTGTGGCTGCTTTGAGTGAACGTGAGAGAGACCCCTGATCAACAAGTCTTATTTTTAAGTCATAAAGGAACATGAATGTTTGACACAAGGCCCAACATCACCGGGACGGTGGGAGGGTGATGCAGCTCTAATTCTCCGCTCACCCAGGCCATAGTCCACCGACTGGGGGTCATCGTTGTCTCCGTCCTGGCTGATTTTATGAAGATGCTCCAGGTAGGAATCAGTGTGAAACTTGGCCATTTCCTCGATGGTGGCAACATGTGGCTTCACAACACTAAATAAATCAAAGGCATTATTGCGTCGAAGAAACAAATAATAATAATAATAATAACGCCACAGTCCAGTTTCAGTTTATTTGTTAGTGCCATTTTTCAAGCAAAAACATGCCAAATGCTTGCTCCAGCTTCTGAAATGTGAGCATTTCTAATTGTAAATTCAATACTTTAGGGGTTGAACCAAACAAGACCTTTAAAAATGTCCACAACAATAAAACAACTCACCTCATATGCTGAAGCAGCCCATACGCTTCAATCAGTGAGTGGACCATACTGGCCTGGAGATGATAAAAACGACAGACACCACCTGTTACTGAACAAACGGAGGGTTAGTTATAAACAGGTAACTAGCTTCGTCCATTCAATCCATCTCACCCGGTTTGGCACTTTGGATAAAGTGTCGCAAGTCTCGATATAATCCGAACTGTAAACGTAGGCGACTCTCCGTGTTCCGCCATCGCTGTCCTCGTTTCGACTCATCGACGAAAGTGGAGAAAAAAACGAAACTTCAATTTGTTTGACTGAAACTGAAAATACAATAAATTTCGCAGCGGTGCGACTCAAATGCGAGCGGCGGTCCCGTTTCCTACTCTGGTGTTACACCGTCAACAATCCCCCTTCCTCCGGCCCCCAAAGCTCCGGGGAACTCGGTTTATACTCTCATTTTTGGCCTCTGACTTCAACTGAAGTGAGGAATAATAAAGTATTTAAGTTGATAAACCACAAAGGATAACATTAAAATTATATTTTGTTTTTTTCAGCGGAAGTTAGGGCGCAAAATAGCAGCAAAAGGTCACGCTAGTTTAAATCGAACGTTCCGCTTAACGGACGTTTTGGACGTACGGAGCGTGGACCGAAAAGAATTCTGGGACTTTTTGTAGTTTTCTTTGCTGTAAGTTGTAAAAGGCCAACTTGGTGGTAAAATACGAAATGATTTCTTTTAAACTATCATCGGGCATTTAGTCAGATGAACACTTATTTTAATCCAAAATTACCTTTATCATATACTTTGGAAAAATGGTCAATATGGATGTTTTGAAGAAAAGATGGAGAAGGCTTTTAATTTTGGATGCCAAACAGATTTTATTTATTTTTTAGTATGGTTTAACTGCTTCTTGAGACAAAAGGTGGTGGCGGGCTTTTTCGTCTCCCAATGTAACAGTTCTGTCATGAGGCCTGCCTGATAACCGATGTTGTCCCTCACAACTTTGACGACGGCAGCGTCCACCCTCGGATCTTTCTTGGATAACTTTCTCTCCACTTTGCGCCTCTTGCCGTAGATCATCTCCAGGTCTTCGACCGCGCCCTCGACCATCCTGTCGTAGTCGTCCTCGATGGGCAAGAAGAACGAAATCAGGACGAGTTCTGAAATGATGGGGCCCGACAGCCGCTGAACGTGGCCGGACAAATACTCAAACGTCCAGGTGTCCAAAACGTTGAAGTGGATCAGCACCCTGGATGTGACGGTGTTGACCACCACCCGGGCTTTGGTTGGGCTGACGAGCGAGTTCGGGCGCCAGTACCAGCCTTCGAAATCGCCGTCTTCCAAAGGATAACCCTGCAGGTCCCTGTCGGCCTTATTGGGGAAACTTTGAAGGTCTTTCTTATTTTGGGCCTCGTTGGAGCATGATGCATGGAGGTTCAGCTCCTCATTTCGGCAGGGCGGCAGCCACTCCGCGGACTTGACTTTTTCCAGGGGACTGGTCGGGTGGTCGGGCCTCAGCTTGAGGTAAACCCAGCCCGGTTTGTCCTTGTCCCGTTTCTCCCTTTGCATCGTCTGCTTTTTCTGAATCCGGATCCAAAATGTGGAAGGAAATATTGGTTGGAAATATGGTTGATCTTCTTCCTCAGCCGTTATAAACAAACTCTCTCTGTTCCGTCGCACTCTGAAGAGAACGCGCGATTTTTAAATTAGATTTTTAATTCAATCAATAATAACGGATTGTTGTCTGTTTTAAACAGTTGCAAACTATTAATTATTAAGTGGATTTTTTTATCCCTCCATTGTTTAAATGTGAAAAATTAGATTTAAAAAATACATTTGGAGAGAATAAATAATATAAAAAAATAATAATTTAACTTGAAAAATAAAAAGTTAGCTACCGGATTTTATTTTGTAGCTGGCTCTCACATTTCCGGTCCCGGTGACCGTTAGCGGCAGCTTACCGCCGCTTCAGGTTTCAACTCTGCTTCGGATCTCCGGTTGTCACCGCGTGAATTTGCCTTTATGACAGCCGGGGACAGCGGCTCTTCCCCCCCTTTTCCTCCTCTCTCCCTTCCCGGCTGTGACTCTCTCTTCGAAAGGCGGCCGAGACATGCTTTTATTGTGGAGGATTTAACCGAGCACAGCCGTTGAAACGTCGCCATGAGAAGTCGGAGCAACTCGGGCGTTAAACTGGACAACTATGCCCGGACAGTTCAAGAAACTATCCTGAAACACCAGGTTAGGGTCTCATTCAGCCTCTGGGTATTATTTATTAAAAGTTAAACCTCAAATAAAGGCTTGTTTTTCTACACACAAACGGACGCCCACTTCCTAAGTGCAGACAGGCTGTTTTAGCTAGGAGTCAGTATGTTAATGTTTTCTTTCCTGCAGGTGAGGAAAAGTGATCTTACCTAAAAGAACAGTAATCTGCATGTTAAATGTGTCTGAAGTCAATGCACCAAAGCTGTGTAGTTGATTTATAGAGGTTTTTCTGCAGCTGTGGCTTAAACATAACACCAGCCCTGAACTAAAATGTCCTCACTGTCCTCAATAATCCTCCATCTCTTTCTGTCTTTTTGCTTCAAATGTCATGTTTACATTTTACCAGCTCAAAAATAGTTATAGAGTTATATTAAGGTCAAAGTTGTCAGCATTGGACTTAACATATAGTCTGTCTTCTGTGTGAATTGTTTGAGGTGGTAAATACACAAAATCCTCCTGGACAGCACACAGATCAGGCCTTAGATGGTCTTTAGGTTTGTGCAGACTCAGACTAAAGCTTATAAATCTGTCAAACAGTGTGAAAGTTAGGATGGGGATGTGAAAGTGGCAGACTTGGTATGAAGTCACCTGTGAATTTGAGCCAAATGGCTGCCGGCCAGGCTACAGTTGTATACAGCTCGCTGCTCAGATGGATCAGCGCACTAATTACCAAATCTGGTCCCTCAGTGTGTTTAAATGTACTTCAGTATCCTGGTTACGATCGGGATTGTCAAAAACATTCTGGGGAATGGTGTTTCCAAGTAAGCAGCATATCCAGAAACGTAGTCCAGAAACTAGGTGAAGACCGCATCACGCCAGGATCCAAAATAATCAAAAACAACATAAAGTTCAAGGCCAGGAGAGCACCTACACACTCACTCCCTGCTGCTGCAAGTCATTTAAATAAAACTATAAATGCATTGGTAGACGGCTCTGGTCCGGTCTTGCTGATTTAATGCTTGTAGAGTCATTAGGTTTCTTATTCAGAGATCTGCGCTGGGCTGCTTTCCAAATGACGAGTAATTAATTCATTCCATTTTCATGCAGAATCAAAAGGCTCAAGATGTTGACTTTCTCTCAGTGCATTTGTGTGGTTTGCCTAGAAGCTGATTGTGTGTCATTTCTCTCTTTTATTGACGAAACTCAACTTGATGTTGAAACACTGTATGACTTCTCCCTCTTAGTTAGCTGCAATCAAAGGAAAAAATAGAAATTAAACACAAAGGATCATTCCTTCCTTTTCAACAACAGTTGGAGACATAGAAATATACAGAAATTAATTTTAATTCTTCACTACTGCTGTTGTTATAAAGGGCTGTGGTCAGACTAGTAACGACATACATTTTACAACAGGAAGCATTGAGGCTTATGGGAAATGTGTTTTTTTTGGTCGTCACGTATTCTCCAGCAGCAGCAGTTTATCTCCACACAACAGTGTCTAGTGAGTCTCTTCAGTTTTCAGCACTGACCTGTGACTGTTCATGTTTTGGTGCGTCTGACAGGATCCAGTAACAGGTCTCCTACCGGCCAGCGGCGATCAAAAGGATGCCTGGGTCCGGGACAATGTTTACAGCATTGTGTCAGTGTGGGGCCTGAGTCTGGCCTACAGGAAGAACGCTGACAGAGATGAAGACAAGGCCAAGGCCTACGAACTGGAACAGGTAGGCCCCAAGAAGAATGTGGAATTAAAGTTAAAAATTAACGTTTCTGTTCCCTAAAGTATCATACTGATCCACATCGGCCCATGTCCTAGTGCAGATAGTTTTTCTGCTGATGAAGGGCTTCTGTTTGAATCTCATGATTCTCTTCTTGCACATCAGAAAAGCTGTCATTTAAACATCCTTCTCTCTTCCTCTCTGTCTCCACAGAGTGTGGTAAAGCTAATGAGAGGTATCCTTCAGTGTATTATGAGACAGGTAAGTCAGGTCACACGGATATTTTCTTGTCAGTTAAAGAAATGTTTCTCTCGTTTATTTTGGTGGTATACAGCTACGCACATTGAACACACACAGGACAGGCTCGGAAGTAAACTCAAGGTTTGGATGGTGTCCCAGAAAAAAACTGTATATAAGGAAGAGTTTAAAACCAGACCAAAATTCTTACTTTTTCTTAAAACCGCACTTCTGATGAACATTTCAGCATGACACCAAATCTTAAAGTAAAAAAATGTTGTCTGTTATTCTTTTGAGAGACAGTTTATAGATACATTTATGGCTAACCCAGTAAAAATCAGGCTGCTTCATTATAAATATGGAATACCTTTTCAAAACACCCTTGGTTATTATGGGCAGTGGGCTAATACAGTATTAAAGGGAGGCTATAACAATGTTCAGTTTGTTAGCCTCCAGAGCTCTAGAAGCACCTTAATCACTAATATGTTGGCTTACCCTCTTGATTTCTTCATTATTGATTGATTTCATCCCGCTCTGCTCTCACTGGCCTCAGCTGGACAAGGTGGAGAAGTTTAAATACAGCAGAAGTACTTCAGACTCCCTCCACGCCAAATACAACACCAGGACTTGTGCGACGGTTGTTGGAGATGACCAGTGGGGCCACTTGCAGGTTGATGCCACCTCGCTTTTCTTGTTCTTCCTCGCTCAGATGACTGCTTCAGGTAAGTGTGCAGTTTGAATGACAAATTACAAAAAGATCTGATCACAGTGCAAAACAGGCTAATATTTACATCTGAACCACGTGTCCATCCAGGTCTTCATATAGTTTACACTCAAGATGAAGTGGACGTGGTTCAGAATCTCATGTTCTACATCGAGGCATCTTATAAAGTGGCGGTAAGTATTCCTTCACTTTCAAATTCAATCTCAGGACAAAGTGAGAAAACACAAAGTTAAAGGAGTCAGTTTCAGTTTGTGTTTTGCTATTTTTATGGTGCAATAACATTGTTGTCTGCTTCCACACAGGATTATGGAATGTGGGAGAGAGGAGACAAAACCAACCAGGGCATCACTGAGATTAACGCCAGCTCTATTGGCATGGCCAAGGTTAATAGACCCACAGAAATAAATATTAATTACACAAATATATGCTTCATTAACTGCCTTGGGAGAACAGTGGGAAGTGAGTGTGAGGGGGAAAAAATGTCTGTGCGTTCTGCCAAAGAGGGAGAACAGGTGCTCAAGTAAAGATCTTTGGCACAGTGCGAGGTGTCTAGTCACCGTGACGGCCTTTAAACTGACCTTTATGCAACCCAGACCCTCCAAACCGATGCAAAAACAGATAGGAGACGTTTTGGTGTTCAAAGTTTTCGCAACAGCACCAGTGAGTCCCAGTTTCAGCACGGACAAATATAGTCTTCCTTTGAGATAAAAATCAGCCATGTTTTTGGATAATTAGAACATGTTGTTGATGTTGTCGGGCGTGTATTGGCAAGAGTTTTGTTCCACATAGACATCCCTGAAATATTAAAAACACACAAATATCCCAGACAAACATTGTAAACTTGGATTTTTTATGCAGTGTGGTGCACATTCTGTCTCTGGACCTGACCCACTGCTGTCCTTGGCCAGCAGTGAACGGGAGTATCAGGTTCTATTTGGTCTTCCAAGAATGGCTCCTGGCTCAGAAATAACAGTATTCACAGTACTCAACCCACTGAACAGACACACACACACAAACACACATATACACACACGGTTTAATTTAGGATTTTGGAAACGTGCCCAATGTGCAACATTCTCTGCTCCATTACATCAAAGTTAAAAATTTAGGACATAACACAAATATAGATATACTAATGTATTACTGCTGCACATGTAAACCCATCGTGAGCTTGGAATTTGGCTCTTGCCATCTTTGTTTTTTAAAATGAGAACCAAACAAGAGAAGATGATGGAACTGAGGAGGAATCAAGCCATCCCCTGCTTTATGGTCTTATTTCCTCTAAATAAGACCATCAGTTTAAAAAATTAACATTGTGTTGCATTGAAGACTTAAACTGGAGACTGGGACCATAAACTCGTTAGAAAACATTTCATGAGCTAAAGAATTAAGTGAGACGTAGGGCCATTTTCCCATAGATTTCAACACAAACTAATGTGTATTATTATAGAATCTAAAAATAGACTGTGTTTGAGTCTGTGTGTAATCAGAAATGTTCTGTTGACTGTTGTGTGTCCTGCAGGCAGCTCTGGAGGCGTTGGATGACCTCAACCTGTTCGGAGCAAAAGGAGGACCTGGATCTGTGGTCCACGCTCTGGCTGATGACATACAGCACTGTCAGGTAGACACCTGCATGCAATTACACATCATGTTGGAAAACAGAATCTTTTGAAATGTGATCTATTCCCCGTTCTTTTTCATTTCAGTCCATCCTGACCTCCATGTTACCCAGAGCGTCCATCTCCAAAGAGGTGGATGCCGGAGTCCTGGCCATTATCTCGTATCCAGCTTTTGCCGTTGAGGACATCAGCATCGTCAACATGACCAAGGAGGAGATCATCTCCAAACTGCAGGTGAAGCTTGGCCCGTTAGTTAAGCAGAGGAGGAGTGGCATATCTGTTATTCTGTCTTATTTTGAAAAAATTAAGTGCATTTTCCTCCTCCTTTTAAATTTACTGACGATGTTTTGCTCTTTCTGTTTTCTCAGGGTCGATACGGCTGCTGCAGGTTCCTCAGAGACGGACATAAGACACCTAAGGAGGTAAATCGCCTGTTTCCCTATTATGTCTCATATGGAAAAGAAGGTGCGTCTGCATGTGTGCAGCAGCACCTCTTTGTCAGGATGGAAGTTTAATCATAGAAGTCATTATTTCAAAGGGAGAATCCCAGTAGAGGCTCCTCTGTGAGAAGACCGTCGTAAATGGCTCTTCCTCTTTTCTCCAGGATCCAAACAGACTGTATTATGAATCTGCAGAGCTGAAACTGTTTGAGAACATAGAGTGTGAATGGCCCCTGTTCTGGACCTACCTCATTCTGGACGGCATCTTCATCAACAGCCCCGAGCAGGTAATTTCACACTGGCATGTGTGTTTGTTATTATCACACTTCCACAGTCTGGTAATATTTGTATATATTCATCCAGGTTCAGGAGTACCAGGAGGCTCTGGAGGGAATCCTGATCAAAAGGAAAGACGGGATACGACTGGTCCCAGAGCTCTACAGTGTCCCCGCAGACAAGGTAACCAGCTCAGGAGAAGATCTAGAAATTCTTCATGAAGCGAAATAAGACGGCTGATCTTGGTTTTCTTCTGTCGTACAAACAGGTGGAGGAGGAGTATGGGAACCCTCACTCTGTGGAGAGGATTCCTCTGGGAAAATGTCCTCTGAAGTGGGCACAGTCCCTTTACATCCTGGGAAACCTTCTGTCTGAAGTGAGCCATCATTTCATTAGATAAATATAATGGTATGTAACCTTTATTTGAACCTGAAGTTTGCTCAGGATTTTACTTTTGGTCTTATTTTTCAGGGTTTTCTTGCCCCTGGAGAGATCGACCCTCTTAACCGGCGTTTCTCCACCATCCCGAAGCCTGATGTTGTTGTGCAGGGTGAGTTATCAGGAGACATAAGGAGACTTTAGTGTTCAAACGTCTGGGTAAACCTCCACTTTCTTTGAGTCACTGGCCTGAAGTGGGTTTATGACAGGTGAGTTAGTTAGCAGCCATTCTAACGTCTCTCTCCTCTTGCAGTGTCGATCCTTGCAGAGACTGATGAGATTAAAGAGCTGCTGTTGAAGAATGGCATCGATGTGGAGACTGTGGCTGACATCCTTCCTATCCACGTGCAGCCATCCAGAGTCCTGAGCCACATTTACGCCAGACTTGGTGCAACACAAATGTTTTGTTGTTTTTTTTTTAATTATTATTATTATTAATTACTCGCTTCACATTCTGCGCTGGCTAATTGTTCTAAATCCAATTGGTAAAATTGACACATCTAGCTAGAAAATACTCCCCGAGTTACCTCTCACCTTTCTGAACTTCTCTGTTTCAGGACGTAATCCAAGGCTGGGTCTGACCGGACGACCTTACAGGAGAATTGGCATCCTGGGAACCTCCAAGTTCTACACCATCAGGAACACCATCTTCACATTCACACCTCAGGTCAGTTGGGAAGCACAACAGTGAATGTCATTCAGATTCAGGTAGGAAGACAAGGTGAGATGTTGGTGAGATCAGACGAACATATGAAATCCTGATGTTTGATATTTATTCCTCCAGTTCATCGACCACATGCAGTTCTATATGGCATTGGACAACAAGATGATCGTGGAGATGTTGAGGACAGAAATCTCCTACCTCTCTTCCAGATGGAGGATGACTGGACGGCCCACCGTCACGTTTCCCAT
Organism: Echeneis naucrates; assembly: GCF_900963305.1. Classification (NCBI taxonomy): domain Eukaryota; kingdom Metazoa; phylum Chordata; class Actinopteri; order Carangiformes; family Echeneidae; genus Echeneis; species Echeneis naucrates. Next base: position 1,626,888 of record NC_042528.1, on the reverse strand, counting down.
TTCACAGACTATGCTGAGTGAATAAACACAAAGACGCATACAGAGTGTTGAAAATGACTCAAGTTGTAAAATCTTTAATCTTAGATTCTTACTGTTGCCTACGGACTGAAATGAGCGTGTGTCCTTATCTGTGTGTATGTCTTTTAGCTGATGACCGCACAAACCTCGACCCTGCAGTCTTGGCTACGCTGAGGAAGTTACAGGATGGATACTACGGAGGAGCAAGGTGAATTTCACTGTAATTGATGATTTGGTGTTTACGTACAGAACTTAAAAACATCTTCCTGCTTCCACTTCACACTCCTTCTCCTCCTCCTCTTTAGGATCCAGACAGGGAAGCTCTCAGAGTTCCTGACCACTTCCTGTTTCGCTCACCTGAGTTTCCTGGACGGTAAGGGTACCGGCAGCATGGGCCGCCAGAACGAAGAGTTTGATGATGAGGCTTGCGGCGATGGATACGTGCATGAGTTTCGTAGTGATGATGGTAAGAAAAATTCAGCTCGATGGAATGGGAACACCGGCTGTGGAAAAGTATCACAAAATGAAAACGAGTCCACACCATCAGGTGGCATTTCTTTGTTTTCCATCGTGGGTTTGACCATTCCTGGGGGTATGTATTCCTCAAATACGTACACGGTTGTAGACGTAGTAGTCCCACATGCAGGTTAATGCCATGACAGAGTTAAATATGAAAGCTTCTGTCAGATTTAGCCCTAAAGACCAGATTTATAAGAGGCAAAGTCTTTCTCCTTCTTTTCCACTTCCCACTTGCTCATCAACTTTCACAGCAAATGATATCACAGTTTAAATAATTCTCTTAACCTTCCTAACCTTCCAGAGGGCCGCCACCTGATGAGTATTTTTTTTTTATTTATTTTTGGATCTAATCATTAACAGTATTTGGTTTCATCCTCATGCCACATCATCATTGACCTTTGACCCCCACAGACCTCTTTCCCCTTATCTCTTCATCGAGTAGAATTGTGCAGTTAACCTTGGAATTTCTCGACCTCACCTGGCGTCACGTCACATGCGGGCGTGATGGAGACGTTCCTTATAAAAGTACTTTGCTTGCTGGAGAATGAGTGATGCATTTATATGGTTCAAACTTTGTCTTGCCTTTGCTCGATGCACGCCTCGTTTGGTTTAATAAACAGGTGATGTGAAATTACCTTTGACCTACAATGTCTATGACTGGACGCATGGAATGATCTGTATTTTGGCTTGTGAATGATAATATTTGCATGGCATTTGGAAAAGTCGCATCAGCCGAAGCTTTCCTGTTGCTTAGACTGAATATGAAGAGAAAGATTTCTGGTCTTAGGAGATCAATGCTCCCGTTGAAAACCTCTGATAAAGAGTTTTGCACAGTAAAGCCTCAATTACAACAAACTACAGATATAAAACACGTTTTTGCTTGTTTATGATGCTTTGTCCACTCCTTCAGTGGCTGATGACCTCGCTGTGTACCTGGACCACTTGTTGGCCCAATCTGCCCCCAAAAAGCCCAAAGCCCAGACCAAGGGTTTGGGCAGGTTTAAGGCTATTGCCGCCAAAACAAAGGACATGGTGTCTCTGATGAACAAGGCTCAGGACCTCAACATACAAAGTGAGCATGTCCAAGGATCATCTTCAAAATAAGTCATTTCAAAGTAAAAAGCAGCACTCACTGATGACTCTTTTGAATTTTTTGAGTAGATGCCAACATGTACCTGCCAACCAAACTGTTCCACGCTCCTCAGCCGTCACTCAACCTGAACTTCCCACACTCCTCTGAACAACAACAATCTCAGGCATGTTTTTGTTCTTCCCACTGATTCACTGTCCACATCATCCTCTTTCTTTCTAAAAACAACCCTTCTCTGTTGTCCTGCAGGGTCCAAGCATATGTGTTACATCAGAGAGCGGCATCCCCAGAGATGCAAATGGAGCCATCGATTACAACGCTCTGGCTCAGCTGCTCAAAGACACCCAGAGCCTTCAGGACCAGGCCGATATCCTCTTCATGCTTTTCAAAGACAAGTAAGATTCTGTGTTTTATAGAGCTAGCTGTTTCAGCTGTCCACATGTCTTTAATTCAGTGTTAACATGATCAAATTTCCTCCAAACTGGGAACAGACCGTGCTAACTTGTGCGTCCCTTGAACAGGGGCTTGGACTGGGACACAAATCTACACGGTCAAGGCTCCACGGTGCGGTCACTGCTCACAGACCTTTACGAGAAGGCCGGTGATCTCAAACACTGGAGCCTCATCAGGATGATCTCTGGCATTCTGAGGAAGAAGGTGGAGGAGCTGGACTCGGTACGGCACACCGCTGTGTTAATGTAGACAAGGTTATGAATAAAGCAACAGTTTCTCTGAAAACTGACATTCATTTCAGTTTTGTGGCAGCAATTGAATGTTTTTGTCCTAAAGGGAAGCTTGCTTATCTCATAATTATGAAGTGAAGAAATTGTGTGTTTTGTGTAATTGATTAAATAATACTAATACATGTTTGATCAGTAAATAGTGTTTTAATCCTTCCTTCTCTGATTGGTTTGGTCTTTCTGTAGGCCTGCTCTGATTTGCTGTCGCACCAGAAGCACCTGACTGTGGGTCTGCCTCCAGAGCCCCGAGAGAAAACCATCACCGCTCCCATTCCTGCGGACCAGCTGGCCCATCTCATTGACGAGGCCAGCGACAACAACTTCAGCGTGGCCATACTCACTCAGGTGAGTCTCTCCCTCCACCTAAATTTAAAAACAGATTGTTTTCTGGTTGAGGAAGGAATCATAGATCAAAATTTTTTTGCATTTCCTGGTGATCTGAGAGAATCCTGATTTCAAAGCAGATGATTCAGGATCGTTGTTGTTGGTTTTCCCTCACAATTTTTGTCAGATGTCAACCGCCATGTCTTCATCCTTCATCCTTTCTCTCCCCTCTTCTTCTCCTGCTTCCCTCCCTCCCTCCCTCAGGAGATCATGGTGTATCTGGCTATGAGCATAAGGACTCAGCCCAGTTTGTTCAGTGAGATGTTCAGGCTCCGTATTGGCCTCATCATCCAGGTCATGGCCACAGAACTGGCCCAGTCACTTAACTGCTCAGGTAAGGCGGAAAAAACAGGAGGATGTGACAGTTTTAAGCCATGTCCCAAAGTCTTAAAAAGGGTTTTCTGTTTTGGAAAGTTCACAAGTTTTTTGTGTGGTTGTGCAGGAGAGGAGGCGACAGAAAGTCTAATGAGCCTGAGTCCGTCTGAACTGAAAAATCTCCTCCACCACATCCTCAGCGGGAAGGAATTTGGAGTCCAGCGCAGCGGTCAGTAACTGTCTGCCAATCACATTATTTATCTCCCTCACAGCCAATCACTGTCTTTAAAGTATTTATTATTTTTGGCTTCCCCAGTTCGAGGGATCGATGCTGGAGTCAGTCCGGCCCTTTCCATCCATCAATTGGGCAACGTCGGCGCCACCAAGAGCGAACGAGCTGGCATCAGCAAACTGAAGACTGACATGAAGATGGTAGGCAGCTGCATTTAAAATTAGGCTGAGGGTAAAAACACATCGTGCTGTCAACATTAAAACGCCAAATATTTCCAGAGATGATGATGTTGAAGAGTTGATGATTAAGAGCCAAGAGGAATCTTATTCTGAAAGGGAGGGGGGAAAAACACGACTTTTGTCTTTTTGCAGCTGGAGCACAGGCTGTCTTTGACTGAGCCAAGTACGGTGATGATGACGGTAAACTGATTAGGATCGAATTCAGATGCATGTTGGGAAAAATAATTCCAGGGCAAACGAAAATGAGAAGTGTGACGATGATTAGGAGAAACGATGAGGTGATAATTTGATCCTGGGGAAAAATAAAAATGAATCTGAAATGAACAAAATGAGCTGAGGTGTTTTAGATAAATCCCCAGAGCAGCTTGTTCGTTGTGATTTATTTATCTCATGGTTTTTGTGTTGCAGGCGGAGCACAGGTTGTCCTTAACGGATCCAATTAAGGTGACAGTCCCGTGAAAGTTTATTTACCAATCATAGCACCGTGTCCACGTCCTCTTTTTCCTGCTACACGCTGTCGCTGTTAATTCACCTTCAATCACATCGATCGTCATTTGTCTCATGTTAAGTGTGTTGGGGCGATGATGACGCAGCCGAAAGCTCTGAAACAAACACGTTGAGTCTTTTTCCTGCTTTTCCTCTCTGACGCTTCAGCTCAGGAAGCCTGGAACAGATCCGGCTGTAGAGTTGTGATGATGGATGAGTTTCTTTGGTGCAGGTGGACTGCACGGTTTTTCTAGCTGACTCAGTCAAGGCGATTTTAAGAATGATGAAGATAATTTGAAATTCGTGTTTAGGAATCCAGAGGAGGCGAAGGGAGAGTTGGATCCTGAATTAAGTATTGGCCTGTGATTGATTGATTGATTGATTGACGTATTCTGAAGCAGAAGGATCAGATGATGATGACACTGGTACATGCTTTAATTCAGTCCAGCTAACAGAAAGAGTCCAGACTTTTAAATGATCCAGGTGTGAACAGAAAGTTGTTCCAAAATCTCTGTGATGTAAAGCTTTTTTTTTTTTTCTCCATTCCAGTTTGACCAATCACTGAGCTTCCCTCAAAAGGTGACAACAACTTTAACTTTAACTTTAACTACTGGGTATTAATTCTTGATTCCCCTGAGCGATTAACACCCTGCTGCCTCCCAGCTGCCTAAAGTATCCCAATAAATCTGCAACTATCCCTTTCATCAACAATCAGCCTTTTTCTCCTGATTTTAGAGTCTTGAACTGGTGGATATTCAGTATTTATGTAGATTCATTATCTTTACGCTTCAACTGTGACGTGATGATGAGGTTTGTTGGCGCTTTGCTTGCGTGTGCAGAGTTCTGGGGCAGCTAAGCCTGCTGCATTTCACTGTACTGATGAATTTATTTAAGCTGTGGGGTTCTAACTTCATCTGTCTTATCTCTCATCTCAGTTGTTGACTCGTGCATGAAGCCAGAATCCTCTGGTTTAGGTTTTGTCATGTTTTCATCACTGTTTGGATCCAACAGTTGCACTTTAACAGCCAAATGTTATTTTTCATTTTGTGCATCTTTCTTTTTCTCCCCCCTCTCTGTCATTTCTTCTTCCCTTTCCTGTTTTTTTTTCCATTTGTTTTTCCCCCCAACCATCTCAGAGCAATCGATCTCAGTCACTGGACATAGAAAACATCGAATCTGGGGTAAAGATTTGTCTATTGATCAGATATTTCCTGATTTGTCACTGTCGCTCAGATTTTGGGAGTTGGTCTGCTGGATTGTGATGTGCCTCAGAACAGGAAAGGGCCTGGTTGGGAGTTGATGCTCTTTCAGAAATAAAGCTGAGTGTTTTTTAAATTCCTTTGTGCTCTGATGACTCAGAGGTACAGGCTGCCGTCCATCGATTCTCTGGACCTCCCGGAGAGCATCCCGGTCTCCAAGGACACCAAGCAGGGCCAATGGCTGCGCAGGAGGCGTCTGGATGGCGCTTTGAACCGAGTCCCCGTTGGGTTCTACCAGAAAGTCTGGAAGATCCTGCAGAAGGTCTGCCCCCAAAGGAAATCATGAAATAAATGATTAATGTCCATCTTTAATGTGCTGACTGTGAAATATCCTCCCTCCAGTGTCACGGGCTCTCCATCGAGGGCTTCGTTCTTCCTTCTTCCACCACTAGAGAGGTAACACCTCCGTGTTTTCATGGCTGACCTCTTCAGGTTTCTTTATTTCAGTAATTGAGTTAGTAAAAGTTTGGTCCGTTTTCACCTGAAGCAGGAATAACAGTAACTTTATTGATCATCATCTCACATTCAACGATCAGCATCTTTGTCTCACCCCCAGATGACGCCCAGAGAGATCAAGTTCTCTGTTCACGTGGAGACAGTCTTGAACCGCGTCCCTCAGCCCGAGTACCGGCAGCTGCTGGTGGAGGCCATCTTGGTCCTCACCATGTTGGCCGACGTGGACATCCATAGCATTGGCTCCATCATCCACGTGGAGAAGATCGTCCACATCGCCAACGACATGTTCTACAAGGACCAGGTCGGCGCCAACACACGGCACTTGATTTAGTTTGAAGATTTTTTGAGAAGTTTAGATTGAAGTTTTAGAAATGTAACCAAATATTGTAGGATAGTAAAGCAGCACCCCACCCTCTGTCCTCCAGGTGGACCTGGGAGCGGAGGAGCACATCCTGGACCGGGACCCGTCCACCGGAGTGTGCAGGCTGCTGTATGACAGCGCACCCAGCGGTCGCTTCGGGAGCATGACCTACCTCACCAAGGCCGTGGCGGTCTACGTGCAGGACCTGCTGCCCAGCGGGTCGTGTGCTGTGCAGTGAGAGGACAGGCAGGCATCGAACCACGACACGACACAACAAATGAACACAAACACAGTTTGTTTTGATTTAGAAGAGAAGATTGATGTTTTTGGCAGCCGTAGCAGCTAAACGAGGCTAACTGACTCTGAGGAGAAGCTTAATTAATAAAATAATTTAATAAACAATACTAATAATAATGAAAATAATATAAAGAAGGACATGAAGAGAATCTTTGTATTTATAGGTTACATTTTTAATATGGACCTGGTCTCCATGGCAACACGCACCTCAGCATCATCTGAAGACGCACACACTTTAACTACAACAGCTGGGAACTGTAGTTTACCTCACAGACGGGGACTATACTCTGCCGTGGAATAACACACAGCTGTTCCTGGGAGCGTTTGTGGGATTATGGGATTAAAGGATATTACACGGCGGGCTCCATTTATTGCTGCTTTGGGCCTTTAAAAGCAGAAATCAAACCGGAGAATATGAATGTGATGTGAGCCTGAAGTGATTTTGTTACAATCGATGACTAACATCAACTTTCAGGCAGTTTATGTCACATAACTGTAGAAGCTGTAATCCTAATAATCTTTGTTTTTGACCTCAGACTGTCGCTCGCTGCACCGTAAAACCTTCTTCCTGTCCGATTTTCAAAATAATTACAAATCAAAGAATTCATCCACTATTTATTTCAACAATTACAGATTTGCAGAGATTTGACATTGTCGCACTTAAAGGTTGTGTGTGAGTGTGAGAAGCTACAGGAATGTTGTTTAATTTGGCTTTCGCAGAAACAAAACCACCTTTTATTTTAATTTAGAGGAAATGAGAGAGTGTTCAGCACGTAGAGGACTTTGGTGCTTTTGCTGTGATTTTTAGTTCATATTTCTGTCTTCATTCGAAGAGAAGTGCCTTCATTTATGTCTGAGCTTTGATTTAATTTGTTTCTTTTAGCGTGGGCACGGCCGTTCACTCACACTTAAAGTTTACTTATCATTATTTTGGACTTGTTTGCCTTTGGAAATGTTTTAACGATTCGCCGTCCAGCTGAAGAGCTCCACACTCCGCGAGAACGGCAAACCATCATGGCTGAATGCGAGAGAATCTCTTCTCTGCTTAACTTTAGCATTAATATTATTATCATTGAGTTTGCAAAGAAAAAGACTTCTCTGTTACAACCTCTGCCGTCTGTTTTTCTTCCTGTTGCTGTTTCTGAAGCTAATTCTGTAATAAAAAAATAAAAAATCTGGTGTTTTGGTTATTTCCAGACCTTTCACCCACTAAATCTGTTTTCTTCACCTTCTGAAAACTGATTAGCTGATATGAATCTGGCTCTGACCTCAAAGAAGAGTCAAATAGTTGAAAGCTCCAGGAAAATGCTTCCACGTGGCCTTTGAGTTTGGTCTGTTTCAACTTCCACTTTTCCAAATACGAACTTTTAATTCTGAGTTAGTTAAATTTAACAAGAACTGTACTTTTATGTCAAAACAAAAGTATATTGATAACATGTCAACTTCTGACTCCAACATGTTTTGTCTTTTTTAGTTAGTAAAACAGTCCAGGAGGTGGTGCTACACACACAAAGACTCACAACCTACATCACAATCAAATTCAGGGTTATTCAGGGTTATCGACAGCATCACTGAGGAGCCTTTAAAGTTTTCTGTTCTACTGAATAACTCTCTCTTGCCCTTCAGGGCTTCCGCAGTTTAATGAGTAAACGCTCTTTGAGCAGAAAAGTGGCTGAAAGAGTTAAAAACCTCAAGATATGGCGTTAAACTTTGAACTGTGGCGTTTTAAAATTCAAAGTTCAGGCAGTTCGACAAAAATAAATGACCTGGATTACGTCTGAAAGAATAAACAGACACAGACGGAGATAAACAGACTGGAAGTATTGACCTGTGATACAGATAAAAAGCTGCTAACTCACCCGGAAAAAACCCGGAATTTATTTATTTAGGGATGAATTCAAAAGAAATAATAATAATAAAAAAGTGATTAAATGTCAAAGTTTGCTGTTTTTGTTTCTTAATTTGGCTGTTTAGTTTCTCAGCATTGAGTGAAAACATAAGTGGTGTTTTTCTTTCTCTTCTTTTATTTCTTTATTTGTTAGAAATATCATCAGGTGCCAGTTTTTCCTCTTTTTGGGGCAGAAATCAGAAAAATTTCAGTGAAATTTGGCAGAAGCACGGATGACATTTGTGATCGTTACTTATGGAACTGCAGAAAGATGTCGGCGCTGTGCTGGAGAGCCTGTTTCTCATTTGACACAAATAATTTCACAACAGTTTGTTTTTTCTTCTTTCTGTTCCCAAAAGTAACATAAACTCCAGAATGAAAGGATTTTTCTCCGTAGTTTGTGCAAGAAAAGCAAAATTATTATTCCTGAAAAATGCTGGATTGTGAAAGTTTCACTTTTGTTATGAGGGGCCTGCTTCTGTTTGAAGCCTTCAACACTTTACTGAAGTAAAAAATTTTATTAGAGACGATGTTACCTGCCAGCTGGTGTGTGAATAGAAACACTTTATTTCCTGTTTTTCTCATTTCTCATTCATAACTAATTAAAATCTTCAGAGTAATTCAGTTATTAGTGAAATATTTAAGCATCTCAGTTTCCTCTGTTTGAACTGTGCAGGCAGGGACGGACGAAGCAGCAGAGGAAAGGTCGGGCCGTTTCACAACAGAATGCTGAAGAAGAAGACGAAGAACAGGCAGTGCCAGACGACGGCACTTGATGGATGGCGAGTTGGAGAAAGAGGCACCAAGTTCAGGCGGCCCGTCGGTGAAAATGAGTTTACATTGCGTTTGAGTTTGTGTCACACACCTGGCTCAGCTCAACGGCTCTTTGGCCTTTGACCTTTGACCCTTTTTGAACGCTGCTGTGAGTGTGACAGCAGATGGTTTCAGTATGTGAGTCATGCATTTGATCCCAGCTTTGTGTTTTATTATTATAATTTGTTTTTATTGCTGCTGATGTGTCAGATGAGTCACAGGAGTGCTGCTGGAGCTGACGTGTCATTTTCATGATGAAGACCGAATCAAATTAATGAAAGCCCTAAAAGGAGGAGGAGGGATATTTTCCCATAGACTTCAATAAAATCTGGTGATCTGCATGCTTTCTGTTAGCAATAAATGGATAAAATGTGGCGAACAAAAAATAGTTGAAAGTGAGTCAGAAACTTTTTCTTTTTCTTTTTTATGCTTTAAGACAGTACATACAGTCCATAATACACAGTACAAAGATAACTGGGGTTTAAAAGTGCAATCCTACTCAAGCATTTCTCAAAACGTCTAGAAAATATCGGCAACCACCTGTTCTGTGCATGAAGTAAACTCTGCAGGTGAGTCGAAGTGAAATATGTGATCGCTCTGACCGAGTTGTTTCTGGTTACAGATGCTGGTAAAATAAAAAAATAAAAGATCCAGTCAGGGTGACAGATTATAGTAAAACAAATATCGTAAACAAATAAAATTATCTAAATGGGCATTTTCAACAAAAAGGCAACAATAAATAAAGGATGAGATAATCATGACATCACATAAAATCAGTACACATCCAATAATGAATAATGTTCATTTATCTTCCATTTGAAGAAACTTCACTTTTCACTTTCAAAGTTCAACATTCTTCGTTTTCTGTAACCTCTGCTCCCACTCTTCTTGACTTTTACCTCAAACTACCTCAAACTACCTCAAACTATATTTTCCTTTAAGCCTTTTGCTTCCCTATTATTTCTTGATGCTTCGCTTCGCCATCAGATGATGACATTCCCCTTTGTGCAACAACAACAGCTCTCTGTTTGTGAAGTTTGAATAAAAAGTTAATTATCACCAAGCACCAATGACAATTTATGGAAGTCAAAGCACGCTGTTTGTGTTTAAAGGCAGTTTTTTTTTTTCTTTCTTTTTTGTGTTGATCATTTGCTCTTTAGTATATTTATTTTTGGCTTGATGTGTGACTAATTAATAAAACTATATGTGTGTGTTAAAAATGTGTCTTAAATTAGATAATACGTTGTTCAATATGTGTTTAAAGCTGTAACATCAACATTTCCTCTGCGTTTCCCTGCAGCTCAGAATCGGCGGATGCGGCGAAGTGAGGGCTTATCGAACAGTCTGGACACATTGAAAGGTCAGGAGTCTCAACAACAGATCAACAATCAAAGTTACATTTCTCAGTTGCCTGCAAAACGCACAATAGAAGCTTCTTTGCTGATAAAATGAACAAGTTGAAGGCAGCTGAGATTCAAAACTTTCTCTTTGTCTCAGCTTTGAGATTGAGGCTGGAAGATTTTGGTCCTTAGCAATAGAAATAGTCTTGAGAACCGTTCTCTCTGATTACACCAAAGCCTAACATGGAGAATATCAAGTATGAAGTATTTTGCACTTTACCCTTTGCCTCAGTCCACCTCCTGTTCTCTTAAATAGGTGGAGCAGTGAATTAACCCCTGATGTGCCTTTTTTTTTTGGGGGGGGGGGGTCTTTTTGGTAAAACGATGTGCTGTATAAATCCATATAAACTTTTAGAATCATCACAAAACATATTGGCACCTATAAATACAAAAAAAGCCTGGTTAAAGTCATGTCCCAGTCATCACAGGGATTACGGCTGAACGCTGATGTAAACACGATGGACGTCTAGTAATTGACGGGCTCTGAGAGGGGACGCTGGGAGGTGGAACAGTGTCCTGCCCTGAAGACAGCAAGGAAAAGACAGAAAGACAGTAAGACCACTGACATCACAAAACTTATTTCAGGTGTAACGAACTGATTGTTTTTTGTTTTTTTTTTTTGTACAGCACCAACAATGAGCTGTTCTGCATTAAGGTCTCTATCACAGAATGTGCTGGATGACGATGCTAAAAGATGGAGTGGCGTGGTTTTGCCTGAAGGTGGCGACAGTTGGTCGTTTGTTGGTGTGTTACCTGCAGAGTCCCGTCGAACACTCGTAGTTGTTTTGGCAGTAAGCTCCAAACGGTTTACTGTTCATGATCCTCCACAGCGGGGTCATCCGGGCGGTCCTCCTCAGGGCCTGGACGCCACGTCCCCCGCTGGGCTGCACCTGGGAGTCCAGCGGTGCTGCACACACCTGGAGCAAACACAAAATGGTACAAACATGTAACAAATGGGAAACGAAACAATCAGCAGAAGTTTTTTGTGCCCATCCAAGGTGACCACGACTCACCTGCTGAATCAGCACTAACAGCACCAAACACAGCGCCACCGCTGCCTTCTTCTGGCCACCCAAAAGTCTCTCCTGCATCTTCAGGATGGAGTTGCTGCTCCTCTAGTCTGTAGGTCACCTGATTTCCAGCGCTCCCTCAGGAACCTTGACCAAAGTCCAATGTGCCCGTAAGGTCAAGCTTCTGCTGTTTGGAGGCTTCTTCGAGTCAACCTGACTCAGCAAACTCAGCTGTGGCGCCAGCGGCGAAAGCTGGAGTCTCCTTTATATAGCCAGGCCCTGATCCCTGGGGAGGGAAGGAAGGCGGGAGGGAGGGAGGGAGGTAGAGACAGAGAGAGAGGAGCAGTCACAGACCTCGCTGTCGTCCGCCCCTCGTTCCCGCCTTTTTCTCCAAATAGGACTTCATGGGTTTGCAGAAAAGCAGCCGCTTCTCTAAATGAGGTCAAATTCTCTCCGACTGTCAGACTTTTTGTGTCGACTCTAACACACATTACAGTTAATAACACTGCACACGTGATGACAAAGTTATGGGAGCTGTGTGTGCATGTGTGCGTGTGTGAATGAACTTACAGTGCGATAAGAAGAGTGTGCTGCACTGTGGCCCCCGACCTTTATACAATATGGACGACATGGCAGCAGGTGAGCTTTACATAAAGTTAACACAGCGCACGTGACCCAAAGTGGTACGAATATAAATGGAAAAAATATAATGTCCGACTGAATTATTAATACTTTTCTAAAAGTTCACTGTGCACTTTCTTAATAATGACAGACTGAAAGTTTTGGTGAGTTGTGTGTTCGTTCTGTTCATTAATCCTCACTGAGCTGAGCTGAATATGAGCAGCTCCTCTGCACAGGACTGAACCGGACATCAAGTCCAGTCCTGAGGTCAATGACAGAAGTTTTCCTGATCTTGAGTGCAAAGAGTCAATAAGTTGTGACATTTGCTAATTGTGCACCTGAGCCACTTGTTGCATGTCTGTTCATCCACTGAGGTTTGTTTTCATCTTTCATCTGCTTTCCTGTCATTTTTGTCTGTTTAAAATGAATAAAGAACCATGTCATGTTTTATTCAAACTGCTGTCTCTCTGTTTTTCAGGACAAATCAGGTCAACCACAAGTCCTGAGCCAAGACGGAGCCGGTGGATGTTTCGGTTGAGGCTCAAATGTTTCAACAGTCCCCGAAAGGACGGTTGATTTAATCCCGGATGCTGGATGGACGTTCCGGAAAATTCCTGCTCTGATTCCTGTAAGGTTGTTGGTGGCTGAGAGGCCTCCAGAGGAGACTGAGACTGGCAGGAATCCCGTCCAGCATCAACTCCCGACATCTGTGTGACACATTACCACTGATGGCTGACTCATCAAGCTGACGGGCTGAAGCCTCTCCAGAGTGTGTCTGTTGTGTTAATGCAGCACAGATGCAAAGGCAGCATTCACCTCGTCCTTTTAAATTTGACTTTATCCTTTTCACCCTTTCACACGAGGTTTATGATGCTTGTTATCGCAGTCAGGAGTCATATAACCTTCTGTGACTGAAAGCAGCCTTTCTGCTTGATTTATTTGCCTTTTTCTGCAAAAAGAAAAAAAAAAGGGGGGGAGTCATAATAATTTCTTTGCAGGTTACATGATTGTTTAAATCTGAGTGTTCTGGAAACATACAGATAAAATTTCCCCACACAGATTCAGTCTGAACTGACAGGCGCTGAACTTTAGTGACTCTGAATGATCATTTCCTCGTACGCAGTTTAACAGAGTGAGGGAGACGTTTCAGATTTTTGACATAAACTTGTCAGGTGGATTCATCTTTGCTGTCTTATTGATTTGGTTCAACTTTTTGCAGTTGATCACGTTGCATAACTAAACGCAGAAGGTTTTGGATTCGGTGGACTGACGGCCACTTTCCCTCTGAGTGCAGTCAGTCCAGAGTCCTCGTGAAAGAAAAAAAGGAGCCATCAATCCGTCCTGTGATGGCCGGACTTTAAACTTTGATTGGTGTGAAGAATAATTCTGTTGGGCAAACAGAGCGAGCAATTGCAGACGTCACCTCATCAGGTGGACGGGCCTCTCAGCTTTTTATAAGGCCAACATGCTGAATATCAGCAGCTGCAGCTTCTGTGAGCCGACGATTAGCTGCTCGTTTTCCACTCAGTCACGGGGCTGCACGAACACTAAATACAAACAACCTGACAGGAAGAACCACCGGCAGACATGTTTGTCCATCATGGCTGACCGTCATACTTCCTGTTCAGCCTTGGTGACTCATACGAGGTCATTTATGGGAATCTGCTTTTCTCCTTCATGGAGTTCAGAACATTACAACATGTGTCACAGAAGAAAACACCACACTCAGACGCACAACACCCCTCAGATGAGTACGTCCTGGAAAACTGAGGCTTTCCCGTCAGTCAGTAATTAAACAGCAGAGCCTGCATTTACATTTATGTCTCAGAAATCTCCTCATGAAATTTACTTTGAATGTGTATTAAAATTCATCCAAATAACCTGCAGTTATCTCTCGTGCTTCTGTCGCAGAATACTCACACTGTTTTTGTTTTCTTTTCTTTTTAGATTTTCTGCAGAGAAAAAGCCAAAAGTCCAGAGATGTGTAAAAGAATCTGCGCGTGCCAAAGTAACCAGTGTCTGAATCACACAGGTATTGATCATCAACACTGGAAAGGTTGTTCTGCTGCGAGATGCTCATGTGTGATCAGGAGTTACAGCCTTGAACTGATGACCACCGGTATTAAACCTTCGAGACATTTAGGTTAAAGTTTTGGGTTTCTACTAAGTGTTATGACCAAACGCACGTTTTTTGAACTTAAGGACTTTTGACTTTTGAGTTCCCTCATGAATGTTTCTATGAAACGCTGAGACCATCATTGTATATCTGCAAACATCGGATAAACAAATAAAACTTCATTAACTATATTAGCCCACGAAATGATAGAACTGAATTATTACAATATTGAAGTCGTCTCATGGTGATTTACCTACCCATTTGCGTGTCTGTGCTTCAGTCAGCTCACACAGATATCCACTGAGGGTAAACAGTGCTGAAGGAATGGCTTCTCTTTCACCCACTTACAGAGCCAGTCCAGATCAGTCTGGGATGCCGAGCAGGACTCACATTTGAAAACGGATCATTACAATATAAACACTGGCTGACTTACAGATTGATGTTAGTCAGTGTGGAAATGTTTTGAGTTTCATTTCATTTATACAAATGAAATTAAAAGAAATGTTAAAATTGTAATGAAGCGACAATAACAAAAAGGAAAGAAGAATAAAAGTGTTTTTTAATTCTGCTTATCTATACGTGTCTTCATGACGTTCTGAGGTCAAGGTGGAATGAGAGACAAAGACAAACCTGGAGACTTCTAAGATAAAAAGGTTCCTCTTTTTGTTTTCATGAAGTCAGAAACAAACCAGACTCATCAGTTAGTGGACGACGCCCCCTTATGGACATCTTACATGAATGCATCAGTTTTATTCCACACTAACCTCAAAGGAAGGGATCCATTTCATGTTACACATTTCCAGAAGATGCTAATTCAGGTCATTAATATTTGTTTTTAATTACTGTACTTAGGGACAAATTTGAGCTGCTGAGACTTTTTAATAGACTCCTGACATACAAATATGAATTCTTTAACAGTGAACCATAAAAAAAAAAAAAAAAAAAAAAAAAAAGTTTGCTCACCTGATAAGTGTTTTTGTTTCCTCTGACAGGAGCTCTGGACTAGACCGTTCTCCTGCAGGTTCCCTCCTGGTTCTCCGACTTCCTCCCACAATCCAAAGACATGAACTTCAGGTTTGTGGCTCATCTTTTTCCTCAAGTTGTCACAAATTTAATTCCTCCTTTCAATACCTCATTACAAAACAGCACCTGTTTTCTTCTTAGCTTGTACAGATTTCCCTGAAAGTTCAATCTTGATCTTTGGAGGAGGAAAAAAAAAAAAAAAAAAAAAAAAAGAAAAGAAACATGGACAAGAACAAGGAAAAGAAAATGAGGTTTTAGAAAACATGCATTTTATTTCTTATTCATTTACCAAAAGCAGTACTTTTTTCCTCCAGACAACCCTCCCATTATAAATACGTACAAAAAGCAAACGTTCAGATTGTAAACAGCAGAATTGTAACATCACAAGGCCTTTACAGTTACATCCGACGTGGCCGACCTCTTTTCGAATAAAATACTTTGTTTTTAAGCTTTAATGTCCTACTGAGGACTGTGGCCTCACAGCAGCGTCAGATTATCACCATTTTTTTTCCTAAACACACAAATATTTTATTTCATTTTATTTTGCTGAACATAAGAGTCCTGACATCCAGGTTTTAAAAAAGAACGGCAAAAGGGGAAAAAAGAAAAAAGGATGAATACACAGACAGAAGAAAGAAAAGATTCATTAGTTGACCGTTGAGTTTTTTGTTTGGTTTTTTTTTTTGTTTTTTTAAAAAAAAGGTGCCCATGAAGTTAATCAGGTTTGTGAGGTTACCCCGGAATTCATACTCAGCTTAGTTAGTATTCAATTTACCACTAATATCGTGTTAAGTTTCTCTCATGTGGCTTAAAAGGCGTCTGAAGTTGCCCATTTTATCTCAGCAGAACTACATTATAGTGACAATGAAATCTAGTGCGCACACATCACAATGACACAATCGCTCAGAACAGGAAGTAGCTGCAGGGCCTCTGGCTCACAGTCAGTAGCTGCCTTTTTTAAAGTGCTTTAACAGGGATGGTGAAGATCTGAAGCCACAACAACTTCCCCCTTCCAGTCTGTCATTATGGTCAGCCGCCGAGCTGCAGATCAGTCAAACAACCCGTAATTTCTGCCCCCATCTTAGTCTCTTTCCTCGGCTCCCAGAGTCCTTAGCGACACGTGCACGATTCGGCCACCATGTCCTCCAGCTCCTTGTACTCCACCTTCTTCTTGTCCACAACCAGAACGCTCATGGGCATGTACTTGTACGGCACGCAGGACGGAGGGGGGACGTCTCCGACCCCCAGGTCGTTGATGACGGTCTGGATGATGGCGTGGTTGGGGGAGTTGTAGCCGTAGTGGAGCACCCTCGGGCAGTCGCCCTGACAGAACCGAGGGTTGTACACCGGCGGGGCGATGAAGTAGTGACCCCAGCCCAGCTCGTCGAAGGAGAGGCGGAACGAGTGGAGCTTGCAGCGGTTCTTGGGTGTGCTGGTTTTGCGTTTGTAGTTGGGGATTTCCGAGATGATGGAACCAGAGTGGGAGGTGGAGAAAGAGGAGGAGGAAGTGGGGGCATTTTTCAGAACGTCCAGCGAAGAATCTTTTGCATCCGACGAGTCTTTGGAGCGACGGCGGCGGCGTGATGGGTGCCCTATTCGTTCCATGATGTCTTCCCCCTCAGCCCCCAACAGCTCCCCCATCCAGTCCTTCACCTCCCTCTCCTCTTCCAAGTACAGAAGAAGAGACGGCACTTCCAGGTGAGCGTCCTCTTTCCGTCTCCCACTAAAACGGGTCCACCACCCCCAGAAGCTGCTGTCTGCCTCGGAGCACCAGTACTTGGCGGTGAGTGTCAGGTGTGCCTCGGCGCCCTGGTCCTTCCTCTGCAGGACGTCCCCGGCGACGTGCTCCGTGATGTCCGTCTCTGTCCACTGCTCGTGCGGCTCCATGGTGACCAGGCTCTCCGGGCCGAGCGAGGTGATCTGAGCTCTGCAGCGGGGGGGTGGCTCGACGGCCCGGGCGGCGCTCGACGTCGCGGTAGAAGAGGAGGAGGGAGAAGATGAAGATCTGAGGTGGACGAAGGAAACTCTGATCAGCTGCTCCGACGGAAGCACGTCCAGGTTGTACTTCACTGTGAAGGTGTAGTGATGGTCTGGAGGAGAGATGAAGAATCGTTTAATAGAACAGAAATGTTTTCAGCACCTGGTTTGTTCCTCTCAGGCTCGCTGCTTAACTGCCTCAATTCTACTTTGCTCTTTTCTTCCCCAAATTAAACCCACAATGCTATGAATTCTGGGTAATTCTCCTGCAGGAATGTGCTAAAAAGGAACACACACATCAGTGTTTCCTCATTCTTTTGAGGCATTAACCTTGACACAAAGGAACGTCCAACACAGGTGGACATCCACAGCAACATTATATTTCAGTTTACTGTGCAGACAAAAACATGAACTGAAAATTAAACCAATATGTAAGATCTAAACCAGGGCTGAACCAGGGCTGAACCAGGGCTGAACCAGGGCTGAACCAGAGCTAAACCAGAGCTAAACCAGAGCTAAACCAGAGCTAAACCAGAGCTAAACCAGGGCTGAACCAGAGCTAAACCAGGGCTGAACCAGAGCTAAACCAGGGCTGAACCAGGGCTGAACCAGGGGTTAACCAAAGTTAAACCAGGGGTTAACCAAAGTTAAACCAGGGGTTAACCAGGGCTGAACCAGATCTAAACCAGGGCTAAACCAGAGCTAAACCAGGGGTTAACCAAAGTTAAACCAGAGCTTAACCAGACCATCAGTTAATCCACATTTAGCTGGGGTCTTACAGTTAATTATATTAATCTGATTAGTTCTTCTTGGTCTTTAGTAGCTTTAATAGTGGAAGCCATTTTTTATTGTAGATTTAGCACTTAATTTTAACAGCAAACACCCTGAAACGTGTTTGGAAGCAGCATTTTCAACACAACAAGGTTTCTTCATTGATATGTATGTGAAGTTACACCTTTCCAAAATAAATCATTTCCGGTTCGACTTTAGATGAACAAACTGGTTCTTTATCATTTTAATAGATGTATTTTCACCTCCGGACGCCGGCAGATAGTGAACCGAGGAGGCCGAAGGTCTCAGCAGCCGGACCGTGTTGGAGCCGAACTTCCGGTGCTGTTTGGGTCTTCCCTCCGGTCCGGCGGCGCTCCGGTACAGACTGAGCATGAAGTTCAGGTTCTGGTCCCGGTTCTGGTCCAGGCTCTGGTCCCCGTCCTGCTCGTCCGTCAGGGGCCGGTGGTGGGCGCCCTGCTGACCCCGCCGGCTGCTCCTCGGTGCCGGCTGGAGGCGGCGGAGAGCGGCGGCCTTCAGCCCGGAGGCGGCTCCGGTGCAGGTGGAGCCCAAAATGAGGATAAAACAGGGCAGGACGAGCTGCATGATCGGTCTTTAAAAAAAAAAAAAACCTCCGGTGCTACCGAGCTCCACCGAAGAGGCTTCACCTGTGAACCAGCCTCAGCGCGGCCGGGGCGAGATCTGCAGACTCACCTGTCCGTCCGCCATCTTGGTGAGGGCAATCAACTTCCTGAGATCGACGGTGACCCCAATTAACCCTTCGGGCATGCGCGAGCCGGCACGTGATTGGTGCTTAAAGGTCACAAAAATACAAAATTAGTTGTGAGGTTGTGTTTTTTTGTTTTTGTATTCGTTCATTATTTTGTCTTTATTTGGTTGCTTTTACTTACAAAAAAATTACTCGTTATATATTTTTTAGCTATTTTATTTTACCATTTTTTGCCACAGCTGCAATTTTCTAATTTCTTTGCGGTTTTCTTGTTGATTATACTATCAAAACATATTTTTACATATTGTTTTGTCTCTCATGTCCATATATTAAATTACCTTAATGTTTATTAGTTTTATTGTTACATTTCTGTTTAAAAGTGAGAAACTGAAATACAACCAGATTTATTCCTGGTGAGCTAAAAAGTATTCAGATTCTGATGCAACTAAATTTGATAAAAATGTTCTCCTGCTTTATAGAGATTATGAATATTTGAAGCATCCAGAATTTCCATCATGTGTCTTCATTTTAAGGGAGTCAGCAAAATTAATACATAGAAAAATTTGTGGCAGCGTTTTTTGAAACAAGACTAAAAACTTGAACTTTTCCATCTTCACTTGTTTAATCTTCTAATCTGTTTATTCCAGCGTTATCTTGATCAGTGAGTGTTGTCTGTGCAGGAAAGGGTCTTTATGAACTTGATATCATGGTTTACGGGCTTTGTTTGTAAATATTTAGGTCTTTTGTTGGTCATGTTGTTGCCATCAGGTGGTGGAATAACACAACAGGACCAGCTTCCACCAGCAAAGAAAAACTTCACTAGAATGGTAAAACATGTTGTGGCTGCGTAGAAAGTCGATAAAAAGTGACATGTCTGTGCCCCTGGTGTAAAAAAAGACAATGAGATGATAGCAACATGACTCAGTTTCAGTGCTAGTTGTAATTTGGAACTTGCTCTCTTCGTCTTTGCTACCGTCTTGCATCTCTTTTTGTACTGTGGGGCTATTTTTGTTATACAACTCCCACACTTTGGCTATTTTTGAAAGTCTGATTGCAGTGTTTCCTTATGTTGTTTGTTTGCACTTGGATAATTTGAAGCCTTTGGGATCACTGAGCTTCTTTTGCATGAATTTTTCTCTATACAGGAACACAGGGACGAGTTGAATGTACGACATCCCCGGAGCATAAAACCTCTGGCCATGACAGTCACCGGTGTGGAGACGGTCCTGACCAGGACAAGCTCCTCGTGGTCTGGATGAAAGGTGAGACGTCTGGGCATGTTCACATCTATCTCCCCTTCCTCTTTGATTCTCCCTATCTGTTTAGTTTTTTTTTTTCTTGGCACACACAGAGATAGTCACTTATTCACACACTGAAATAAGTTACACTGCAGTGTGGGGGCATTCCACAACAGTGATTATCTGCAATCTCAATCTCCTCAGTCTGCACACAGACTGTGGGAAAACCTACAAAGGAGACAGACTGAAAATGGCTATTAGAGGCTAAAAGACATTTTCAGTGTTTATTTCAGGCAGGATTTTCCTAATAAAAGCAGAAGCAACTAGCTTATCTTTAACTTTGAAACCCAAAAATTGTGTGTTTTCTTGAAATGTTGCATCTTTGAATGAGTCCAACTGTTGTGCTGGGCTGGTTTTGTTTAAATAAAGAGCATAAATAAAAGAGACGGATGAATAAATAAAGATAGAGTAATAGATCATGGAACCCAAGACATCGTTAACTGCGTCATCCATCATCATAACATCAACCAACTTGCCAAATGTACCGCCTACTCCATTAGGGCTAAATAAAGCTTATGGAATAACTTAAAGAAACATAATTACTAATAATAAATTGTTAGGAGAGCTTGAATAAATGGACACAAATTGTGTAACTACAGCTGATTATCACCAGAGCATGAAATTAAGTAAAATGGCAGCAAGTTTGTCTTATGTAACACTTGTGAGAGCTAGCAATTGTGTGCTTAAATAAGTCTTAATATGGTGGTTAGACGAGCAGACTGGTATGATTGGTAAGGCTTTAGAAATGTGTGGGACGTGATACTGAATGTTGTTGTTGGCCTGGAGGCTCATGTCCTCTAGGTGCACATACTGAAGGCCTGCAAAACCTCAGCATGGATGGATGAGGGCTCTGGCAATCTTTTCTTCTACTTAGGAAATGAATTCCAGCGGTTTGCTCGCTGTGTAACAATCCCGATTCAGGTGTGGCTGCTTCTGAGATCCACGGAGAGTGACCAAGAAGCTTGGGATCACAATTTTAGTGTAATGTCAACAAATCCCGACAGCTCTAGTCTAAATCCCCCATCTGCATCAGCAGAAACATCACGCAGGACAGCTCGTCATGGAGTGTGTGTCTTTGGCTTTGGACTGTTCTTTCAATTTAGCTTCAAAGAAAATGTTTCTCAATTTTCAAACCTTATTTGGGTCTGAAAAATGCAGCTATTCAAAGGCTGTTAATTTTAACAATCTTGCAGAAAGCCCTTTCAAAAATTATATCAAAAGGCTTCAAACAAAACAGAATATGAAAAAGTAAGTAAATGTGATATATAAGATGTAATAAATAGCTCTGGAGATGAAAATGAAGTAATAAAGTTCACTTTTTGCTTCTGTGTCTGCCTGACGCTCACAATACAGCGGTTGTTGTCCAGATAGCCCCGCCCCTCGACGCTTCCTATTGGACACACGTATCCAGAACTTCTCCGCTATTGGGCGGATTTTCTGTCAATCAGATCCCGGCCGTTCGAAAAGTAGGCGGGGCCTGCCCGGCTTCACACTTTGGGAAAAACTTCTCCCGAAGTCTGCGCCTGCGTCAAGCGCGCGACATTAACACCGGAAACACTTTGATAAAATAAAAGCGTTGATTAAAAAATGTTTTAAGTTAGCAGGTTGTTAGTTAGTGAAACCAAACTAACCAACCCGCAAAGATAAACGAAAAACACAAAGCGAGATCAGGATCGTAAAAAAAACCCCAAAACGCTAACGACCACTTTTTCCTTACCGTTAAACTCCGAGACCGGAAGTTGGGAGCACCGAGTTGGCGGCGACTTTACGAAGTCGACACGGACTGAAAAGTTTTATTCCCTCCCCCTCCTTCCATTCACTCCCTCCGGCCGCCCGCACTTCCATCCACCCGACCCTCCACCCATCCCTCCATCCATCCCTCCGTCCGTCCGTTGTTGTCGTTACAGCGGTGATGGAGAAGCCGAGGGACCGCCACCGGCGCCGCTAACGCTAAGCTACACCGAGCTAAGCTAACGACTCAGCCCGGGGCTAACGCACCGAGAAGCGGGGCAGACAGAGACGGGGAGAGCGGAGGAGAAACTGCCGGATAACGGACCGGGAGGCGGTGAGAGGATGGAAACGGTCGAACAGCTCGTCTCTTTCCACCACATTCAGGTCCAGTTGTGCGGGGGCGCTCCCTGGGGGTTCACCCTGAAAGGAGGACTGGAGCACGGCGAGCCGCTCATCATCACCAAGGTCAGTCAGCCCGGCTGCTCCCCCATTTACAGCCCCAAAAGGGCTCATTTCGCCCCTTCACCCCTTCACATCCGCCGGAATGCCATGAACACACGTTACTTTACACATATAAGGTGTTTACATCCACCACAGGAGCAGAAGAGGTGCCTAAAATCAGCTCAAATAATGCAAAATGCTCCAGCTTTTGTCCAAGAGTTCATGTTAGGTAAATAATTGAATCAACACATTGACTTTCTTTGCTTTTAAATAATCAAATCAGTCCTTTCACATGAAGGCGATTAATTCTCTAAGGACTGATCAATCTGCACATTCAGATCCACTCAGAGCTTGATTAACTGAAAACCGACCACTTTAATTAGCCTTTTTAATTCATTTTAATGCCCTCAGTTTCTCAGATGTGTGGAAAAATCTGCATTTTGGCTCCGGTGTATTGTGATTGATTTTTTTTTACTGTTTTTAAACATTCCCACATATTTTAGTTATTAGTTATTAGTTATGACTGAACTCCACATCAGCCAACTACTAGTACATTTATAATATAATATTTATGAGAGTCCAAAGTGCTTGGAGTTCACACTGCACTGTGTCCCAATGTTTCTATATATGTTTATTGTTTTAGTGTTGTATTTGCATAGGATCGTTTGTATTTTTGTAAGTTTGTGGTCGTTGCAACACTGCAGCGCTGCAAAAGCAGCAGTTGTGGTGAGTTTGCAGACTTGTTAGACTCTCTCATTTCAGTCTGGTTGCAGGCCACTTGGTTTCAACTTTTCAACTCAAAAAAAAAAAAAACTTTTCACAATCTGCTTTTTCCCTCCTGCACCTTCCTACTCTCTTCCTCTTCAGCAGAGAGTCAAAAGTTATTGCCCATAGCTAAAGCAAATATCCGGTGCTGGTTGATGTTTGTCAGCTGTCACAGTCTATGAAGAAGAAAAAAAAAATGAGCCTCCCTTCATAATCTGATGCAGCAGTTCGGTCCTCAGACTTGGAGGTCAAAGGGTTCCCACAGGGGGATCCCCGGCCTCTGTTCATCTTCCTGTTACTTCATTCACTGGGTGGTTAAAAAAAATAAATGCCCCAAGTGTTGACAGACGACGAAAGGCACTCCAGTTGGGGTTGTGTGGGATGTGGGAACCCTGGAAAAGAAATGTTGCTGTTTCTCTGTGTGTGCTTGTCCCTTATCATTTAGCTTTGACCCTTTTTGCGGCAGCATCAACTGAGAGCATCTTTCACGAGTTGGCAGATTGACTCTGCTGCTGTGTCTCCAGGGCGCTTTCTTTCAGGTGTGTGCGTTAGGGAAGTTTCAAGGCTTTGTAGGAGATGTAGTGTGTGCTTACAGATCTCGACGTGACCCCGTCCTGTGCGATAAAGTGGCGGGGGCTGCCGTTTCCTCCCAGCCTCTTCTCACGGTTTCACGCTGCGGGCGGTGAGCTGCTGGAAATAAGGAGGGTGTCTTTTGAATTACTGCAAGTAATTATTGGTGTGTGTTCTGCTGGGGGTGGTCTCTCCTCTCCTTCTGTGTGTGTTCAGTCCAGTGCAAAAGTAGGCTGAGGGACATGCAACCTCTGTTCTCCCTCTTTCTCTTTTCCTCTTTCTCCCAATATCTCTCGCCACGCTGTTGAGAAGTTGCAGCAGTGTCGGCAGCGGTGGTGTAAATGTTGGCTGGTGTGCATCCATATTCACCACAGCTCCACAGCGGGGAATGGAAAAGCCTGGCTCAGTCATCTGGAAACACACACACACACAGAGACTAAGTCACACACAGCAACACAGCCCCTGGGAAAATGTGACCGGGACTGCAAAGGGAGATAAAAATCAAAACCGTGGTCTTTGGCGGTTTTGTGTCCAGTGGCTAGTTAAACAGTGACACACACAGAAACACACACACATTGAAGTAGTCCTGGCGGTGTGTTCTGAACTGGGAACCGTGGTGCAGAAAAGTGTTTAATGATTTGGTGTTATATCCTTGAAGGAAAGCTGAGAAAGACTGGAGTGCAGAGGAATGGTAAAGATGAGGTGTGTGTGTCTGTGTCTGTGAGAAAGACATGAGTGTATAATGTGTTTTAGGTTCAGTGAGGGTGAGAGTTTCCATCAGCCTTCAAACGGAGCTTTCAGCGTTTGAATGGACTGCATAATCCCCTCACTTCCGAGAGAGAGGGAGGAACAAATGTGTGTGTTTGTGTTAAATTCAATAGAAAAATCAGGTAGATTTAGTGTCTATTTTTAATAAAACTTAACTGATCCCTCGGGGAAATTCACAGTCCTTAACGTCAATCCTGCTGCATTGATCACTTAAGTAACATTGAAAGATTTGCTGGTGAAAGCTCCTGAAATCTGGGGATTTCCTTCCTTTCTCTCACTGACATGATCATTCTCTAAATATCTGTTGAGTTTAAGTCATCTGATGACTAGTCTAGGGTTAAACCCAGGATTCAGGTAAATCAGGGTTTGGGCCACAGTGAGGACCCTCTGGCTGTCTCTCAGTCTCAGCGGAGTGGATGTCACACTGTCAGATTCAGAAAGTTAAAGAAATAGACGGGCATCAGTCTGACGTTTGAAGGTGTCAGGACAGCAGAACACTGCATGGACGCCTCGTCCTTTGAATGGAGCAAAATGTCAGATAAACTGGACCTCGTTGTTCTGAAGCGTCCTTTTGGTCCCTCCGTTAAATAGTTAATGCTGTTTTTTGGGGCAGTTGTGTGTAAGAGACAGTGTTTAAATGTGTCAGCAGCCTTTTCAGGAGGTTCATGTTATGGGGAATGTGTTCGTGGTCCTGTTGAGTGTGTGTCTGCTGCCGGAGGGGGGGAGGGTGGCATTCCCAGTCTGAGACAGCAGAGGGATATAAGCCATTTGGTCAACATTCCTCCAGGAGCATAACAAATTACTACTGTTGGGTGTGTATGTGTGTGGATGGGTGCGGAGATGTAACTCTCCAAACTGAGTACTGGGTTTTCTTGTCGTCTGATTTGTGAGTTGAGGGTTTAATCTGCTCAACATGTGAGTCTTTAGCCTTTTGGCAAGTTATCAGCCAGTGAGTCAAGTAATCCAATTGTAAATTCAGTTATGCACTGTTATCACCTAATTTTTAAAGGCAATAGCCAAGTAGTTACGTTTTCTGCCAGTTAATTAAGTTGGTAACCTTAGAGGCATAAAAGCTAAATGAGATGCTGAATTATCTCATTCGACAGTTTCGTCGATGTGTATATGAAGTGTTTTTTTGGATGAGTCACCCAAAGAGTTTTCGTTGTTTTTGATTTGTGGTTGACTTTCCTTTCGCAGTTGCTGTTTTTGTTGCAGAAACGTTCCTGCAGAGTCTGTTTCAGGTCGGAGCTCAGTTTGGCCAGAACACGCAGCAGAGATGAAGATGATTATCTTCCTCCTCTCATCCCACTGCTGCTGACAGGAACAGAAATTCAGGGATTTTACAACGGAATGTTTTGACATGTGGTCGAAGGTATGCAACCAAATGTCCTGGGTCCGTAAACAGCAGTGTGTGTGTGTGTGTGTGTGTGTGTGTGTTCTCTGCATTCCTGTAAAGGTAGCCTCCAGTAGCAATCTTCTCTGCGGGGGGTAGATGAGGATGCCATCAGATAGAGATGCTATTGTCCCTACTGTGTGTGTGTGTGTGTGTGTTTCCATTGCCTCTGCCCTGACTTGCTTTCCTAACTGTCCTAACTAACCAAAAACATATGTCACACAGCAACTTAGTACACAATAGAGCATATTGATGAGAGAGGGAGAGAAAGAACCAATGTGTTCATTTTTCCAAGAAATCACATTTTAGACTTTTAGAATACAGGAACATTTAGTTTATTTTTTCATCATCATTAAATCATATTGAGCCATTTATAAAGCAAAAATATAAAAAAAAAGCTCCCAGTTCCTGCTTCTGGAACAGAAAACATGAGCTGTTGGGTCAGACAGAACAAAGATCTCCATTTAAACATCTGTGGTCATTTTTCACCACTTCTGAGGCAAATAAAGAATATTTCTGAGCTGAGACCTTTGACTTTTACTGTAAATCACTGGTTTGCCTTGTTGTGCTTTACATAAAAGCCAAAGACCTGAAGTCGCAGGTGGTTTTTATTTAGTGTCTGTCTGCTTCAGAGGCTGAGAAATAAAGGTTTTAGAGACATCAGGTGGCTCTCTAGTTCGCTGGGATTCTGGTCCACTGATCTTCCTCCTCCTTGACTAGCTGGTTAGCAACTTAGCAGGTAGCAGCATCTTTTCTAAGCCGTCATTTTTATTTTCATCCAGGTAACATCTGAAATCTGCTCCTGTTGCTTCTTCACCTTGTTCAAGACTTTTTTTACTAATGCATAAAGCCCATATGCACTTCCCATAATGCATTTTGCTTTCCAGACACAGATTTGTGTCTAACCCTAACCCGATTTACCAAGTTAAGAATTTAGCCTGCAAAGTGTCAGAAAAACATGAAAAACAAATCCTCAGAACACAGAGTGACGTCCTACCAAAATTCAAAACCCGAAGATTCAGAAAGTGAAGATGAAATTAAAATAAAGAAAAACAGCAGCTGGAGGCAGATTATCTCCAGATTAAGTTAAGTTTATTGCGACCACGGCTTGTCCGATGTGTGTCAGCCATTCAAAACAGCACCCACAATGCACTTCTACACCCAAAGATTATAAAGACTTGATGGTAAAACCTTTGATGGCTGGCAGATGTTGTGGATCATTACTTCAGTTGTCATTGTTAGGTAAAATCTCCCACCACATGAAATAAATCTGTCCTCAAATGTTTATGCACAAAGCTGATTGAAAGATAACTTAAAAATCTTCTCCGATGTGGGCCGGAGCAACACGCTGAGGCAAAACGAAAGGAAAAGAAAGATGGAGGCAGAATCAGGAATGAATAGAAACATGACTAAGTGATGGAGTCAGCACATCGAGCGATGGTGGGATGGGGCGGTAAATAATCGTGGGTGGGTCAGTTTTAGGAGCCTGAAGCTTCTGAATAGGTCCACTACATTCCCCCAAGTGTGTGTGTGTGTGTGTGTGTGTGTGTGTGTGTGTGTGTGTGTGTGTGTGTGTGTGTCAGCCTCCAGACATAGCCTTAAAGAAACAGCTAAAGGCTACTCAGATCAGAGATAGGAACATTCCAGCCCCACCCTACACACACATGGACACACACACTCTTTGTGTAAACTAATCAGTTATATACTTACATTGTGTTCTTTTCCTTTGTGTTTGCATGTTGGGGATGAAGAAGTCCTGACCTGAGGCTGCTGCTGCAGTTGTCATTTTTTTTTATTTATTCAGGCTTTCTGCAGCCTCCCATCTCTTTTTATGCCTGCTCACACACACTCACACACATTTGCAGCTTTTGACCTGTGGTTTGTGGGGGCGAAACAAACTCATTCAAGCACCCCTGGGCCACATTTTTAGAACACCCTGATCTAAAGAGTTTTTTCCCACCTTGTTCCTGGTTTTGGTTTCTCTTTCTAACATTCTGCCTGGCCACGCAGCAGCACGTTTAACGCATCAAACCATTTTGTCAGATTACGACGGGCTGTGAGAGGCATTGTGTGTGTGTGTTTGTGTGATCCTGTGCATCTGTGTTTATATGTTTACAGTTTATTGAAACAAGGCCATGCCTCAAACCAAAGAATGTACCATACGCACACACACACACACATTCCACCATGCAATGCGGTCCGTTCTCGTCGCTACCCTGCTGAGTCAGCTCCAGTTTGAGGTCCAACACAACACAAAACTCTTTGTGAACCGGATCGTCTCTTGTTGTCGTCACTTCTTTTTGGCCCTCAGTGGCATCTGATCCTTTCATTCGTCCGTCTGTCTCCCCCGACGTGGGTCATTCTGGACATCCTTCTGAATGGGGAACCAAAGTTTGCTTTTTGCTTGGACCCATGAGTTATCCCAGTTTATCTGTCTTCTGAGCTGCTGATGACCAATATTCAACCTGTCTCCTCCCAAAATGTGTCTTTGCCTGGAGTTATTATATGTTCATAAAGAACCAAACCACAAAAACTCGACTAAAATTCAAACAATTTAAGTATTATGGTAGTAATAAAAATGATAAATTAAACTTCAAACTGAAACAGATTTAAAAATCATTTACATCAATCATGAGGAGGAGAAGAGAAAAGTATGACAATGGGGTACAGAAATGTTTGATTTTTTTTAAATAATGAAATCAATCATTAAAATAAGAAACAGGAGAATTGAAGAAGAAATAATAGATTTAAGACGCTAAGAGTAGATTTGAACCTGAAGAGCCCGGACAAAGCACAACTACAAAAGTGCGTCTTTAAAAAGAGATTTAAATTAAATCAACATGAACAATTTATTATGGCACCACAGCAAAGTCTTTCTACATCTGGGATAAATGTGCTGCCTTAAAAAGAATTAGAAATGACAAAATAATGATAGAAAATGCTATAAGTAATCTGGAATTGTTATATTCGCATTACAGGAGAACGGTTTAAGGATTCTACTTTATAACAAACCTGCCTCCCTATAAAAGACTCATTATCTCTGCAGAAAGAAACGACAGCTTAAAGCCTGATTGACTGAGTGCCTGAACATTAAAGGAGCAAGCTGCTGGTGTCAAAGTCTGAATTTTGAGTCTTTTGTCAGCACAATAAAGCATTAAAACTTTGACAGAAACACGCAGTTTACTCTCAGGGTGGGGGGAATGTCTGGGATTGATTGGATAGTAAAAATGGAGGAAAGATGGATGACCTGGAGCAGACAGAGGGGAAAGAAACGTTATGAGGACGGATAAGGAGGGATTAAACAGGATGTAAAGGTGTCTGAGACGATGTATTGTGCATAAAAATATGGCAGGAAAAAATGATTGAACGGCGGGTGAGGGATGTATTTGCTTGTATCTGCTTTAGCTGGAGGCTGATAGATGGATTATAGATGGCTGCAGAGATAATAGATCAAAAGATGGAAGAGGTGGAAACCCGGAACAGCCGGGTCAGAGTTCACGGTTTCACATTTCTGGACACTCGGCTGCCAGATTGATGCTTTCCTGTCCTGCCTTTTTTTATCCCTCAACATGTCGCCAGCTGTGTTGCTCTATTCACGGAGGGCTAACTCCAGTTTTTAAGTGAATATTTAAATTCATTCAAGAGAAAGACGAAAAATCAAGCAAATGCGTGACACTGAAGTCACTGCTGCAGTATTTTTGTCACGTATGCCAAATTTTCTGACCATTGTGGTTTGACCGATGAAATTGAATCTGGCAAAAGCAGCTTTGATGTGACAGAAGTAAAAATGTACACAACATACCTCCTTGAACACAACACAAAACACACTGAGGAAAAGGAGTCTGGTCAAGACGGCAAGGTCATGGAGTGCAGATTAAAAAGTTAATATTTCACCCGGCTTTAAGTGTGTGTGTTTGTGTGCATGACAGATAAAGGGATACACACTAACACACTAACAGTCTTTTTTTGACATTGATGGATCAATCCAGTCCATCTCTGCTCCCGCCAGGCCGCTGACCTTTGACCTTTGCTGTTGTCAGTGCTGGTCATCAGATCTAATGGCTTCCATACTAACACACAGTCCATGGTGTGTGTGTGTGTGTGTGTGTGTGTGTGTGTGTGTGCATGTGTGTAAACTATATTCATACACCATATTTATCCATTGTCTAATTTACTGTGACAAGAAGACTGGATGTCTTTAAAGTCCTCACATTGTTTATTTTGTGCAGCAAAGGATCCAAAGATATTGACTCTATCACGTCAAACTTAGAACTAAAGGCCAGTTCTCTGAAATGACGCACCAAATAACTTAAACAAGGGTTTCTGTGTCAGACCAGTCATCGATTATCTATACAAACAATAATCCCAGACACACAAACAAAAATCACAGAAAGTCTACTAATTTAAACAAAATACAAAGAGGAGTTTGATCTGAATGGGGGTCTTTATGAGCCAATATGTGTTTGATGTTTTTGCACGGTCTAATTCATTGTGTGTCACTGGTTGTCAAACATCTGCATGGATGTTTAGAAAACCGTTTTCCTGCTTGTGTGTGTGTGTGTGTGATATTTTATTACTAGATTTTGCTTTGTCAACATCACAAGAAGAGTTAAATAACCAGAGAGCACCGTTTGCTTTGTGTGTGTATGTGCGTGAGACAAGTAGCATATTAAACTTTTTGCGTGTGTGACTGTCACTTGGGTTAATGAATAAGATGAAGTGTCGCTGTTTGGGTGTCAGGATTCTTTAATTAAAAGAGCCAGTGTTTGTGTGTGTGTTGTAGGGGATTATGGGAGTTGGAGTCTGGCTGTACTTTATGATGTATAGGTCTGCTTGACGGCTCAGGGTTAAGATACGACAGCTCCACGTTTGCTCAGGGTCGTGGGGTTACTGCGGCACTGCTGTGCTCCTTTGCTGAGGATTGTGGGTAGTGGGCTTTGATGTGGCCCGACCGCTCAGCGTCTGTAATGAGGGGCTTGTTTTCACAGATTAAGTGGGGATTCTAACAGCATTACAGAAGCTTTGGGCGGTAAGAACATCTTTGGCGTAAAGCAGTAGGGTTTCTACGCTGGATTTCCCAAAGATCACCTGCCAATCAAACGCCGTGGGCGGCAGGATCACGTCTGTTTTCTTTGAATCTTCTGGTGATGATATTTCTTCTTTTGGTCTTTTCGTCATTGGCAGCTCACGTCTCAGCTCTTCATTTAGAGGCTTTTTTTTTCTTGCTGGGAAGGAAAGTTAAATCAAACTTAGAGCTAAACTCCGGCCGAAAAACACAAAGCCAAAATATAAAAATAACAGTTAAGCGGTTTAAATATCATGAACTAATCTTCGCCACCTGTTCAAGCTTGCCAAGTACACATCAATGTCAATCGGAGCCAGCGCCAACAATTACCCAGTTCTACTACATTTGATTCATCTGACACAGATCTGAATGCAGATTTTTAGGCTTTTCCATGGAAGCAAACAGAGAAAAGCCAGATGTCAGTGAGTTGTTGGTTTTTCACCAGTGGAAAAGAAATGTTGTCTGTTGCTTATTTATAAGAGTGAAAAAACACCCTGGTTATCTTTGCACTCTGGTTTCATTTAAATGCAGCACTTTCAGCGTCAGATCACTCGACAAAATAACCGTAACTAGAGTGACGTAATGGAACAAGCTTTTTAACGTGAAAATATAAAATGTATACGTGTGGATTATTTTTGTGTGTCCATTTTAATTGGTCCTCTCAATGCATGAACTGCATATGTATATTTTTGTGCACAAAGGCTGTGATCTCAATGAGGCCTCTGGTTTAAATGAAGGATTTAATAAGAAGAATTACAGATGAAGTGTTCAGTCAAGAGATGTGTCAGTAAATTCAGTCTGTTTCATTCTGAACCTGGATGCCTACCCAAGCGTTCTTAGCTTTTTTTAATGACGTGGATAAGTTTGACAGGTAAACGGCAGGAGAGATTGTAACGACGGGCGGCTCATGGACGAAAGGAGGAGGCCAGTGTTTGAGCCCAGTGAAGGCGAGTCGGTGTGAACTCGTAGTCCGTCAGAGCCACGTAAAAACTGGTTGAGGAAATGTAAAAACGTGGAGAAACATTCCTCTCCTGGCGAAAACAAAACACACACTGTTAACCTCAGATGGAGAGGGAGAGGAAGGAAACTTATGTTATCGTCCAAGTGAGCATTTACTCACACGGTGGTGTTAATCCATGTGATCCAAGCCTGAAATCTGGATGTTACTGGCTAACGGTGTCTCCTTCTTTTTGTCACTTGTGCTGAATCTCCTCCAACTGTGTCAGTGACCCGGGGCTCTGCTCCACATTGCTGGCTCCCCAAAAATGGCTGCCCCATCTGGGACATCATTGTCTTGTTTGCTCTCTTTAATGTTTCCATGGAAAGTTCATTCAAGGACAACTCACACCCCGTTTGCAACATCAGGGATCAGTGGAGTTAGACGCCAGAGTTATACATGCAAACACAAACACACACACACACACACACACACACACACACACACACACACACACATACAGACGTCTTAGCTGGTGGTGCTTTTAGTGAGCGTGGGAGATTTTTTTTTCTTTTTTCCATCTCTGCCGTTCCCCTCCTCCCACTCTGATAAAGAGGGCCTTGTGTGAGTGTGGGTGTGAGGAAGGGAGGAGAGCCTCACAAGGCTCAGACTGGAGGGCAGAGGTTGATGAAGGGTGTGTGTGTGTGTGTGTGTGTGTTTCCGTGTTGTCTAGTGAGAAAGAGTGAATTTGAGGAATATGCATCGGTTCACGTTCCTGTTTTCATCAAATTAGAGGTGTCTGCATCACCTGGCAGTGTTAGTCGGGAACTTCCCCCCATCACAGAAATTACAACAACAACAAGACAATAGAAACATAACATATAAATCCGTAAATACACAAAAGGCGGCCCCGGATCTTTGCTGGGAGTAGGGACCTCAATAAAGGGTCCTTGTAAAAATCTGAGGAGGATTTAAAAGATCAAACAAACTGCCTCTTTTTCATGTGAAGGGATCAGATGAGTTAAGACGACCTTAGACCTACCAAGATGTTTCTCCTTTAGCATAGTAGACCCCTGAGTCACTGATAGACTCCTCACAGCCCCCATTGTAGTTCACATGGGACCATTTAGTCAGTTTCACACTTCACAGCTCGTGTGTTTATGATTGAGAGCTCCAGAATCAGACCAAATAGACCTTGTGATGAGCTGTTTAACTACTGTCTCCAAACACGACGTTGAATGTATCAAGCCAGCATCGATGGGAAGTCCGGGGGAGGAAGGTCATGGCAGTCACTGCTACTCCTGAGAGTGTCTTTAGGGTTTAACTAGTTTTTCAGTGAGACTCAAGATATTTTACCTGAAATAAACTTTCTGTTTTAGTTGTGAGGCCTCTGAAATTGTTTTTTTCCTCAAAGTTTCTCCCGAGTTTTCATTGATGCTTTCCCTTTGATGGTATTTCTGAACCCAAACTTCTTACAGGAATGTTTCCTACCTATTAAAGTTCATAGGGACGTTAAATGTGCCACCGAGGGCCGAACCTTCAGTTGCTCAGTTGTCCCAAACACAAGTTGAGTTTATGTTTTGAGTTTTGCATTCACGGTCCTTGACCTCATTCTGGAGACTCGGGCACTGAGTGAGTCAGACTTGTGGCGGCGCTCGACCGCCAGTGGAAATGAAGGTGAACTCAAACCTCCAGTCTTAACAGGAGACGTGGGAGAGACTGGGCTCACCCTTCAGAGCCGCAGAAACAACTGGCAGCTCCTCTGGACGTAGGCGTCATGTTTAGGAGATGGTCAGACTGACAATAGCAGGAGCTTGATGCTGGTCTGCAGCAGGGAGTCCTGGGAGATGGTCTTTGTCCCGAGGGTCCACATAGAGCAGTGGGGGTTCCCGCTGGGCATGTGTTGACCTGTCAGGTTGATGGCTCTATTAAATGTCCCAGCAAGGATCAGGACTGGAGCACTGACTGGTTTCAGTCAGTGCAGAACTTACAAGGTCGCTGCACCACGAGTCGACAGGCAGATGATTCATGTGAGAGGTGGGAAGAGCCGCTGGCTCGGGAACCATCTCCCTTTCCCTCCCACTCTGAATTCCCATTTTGAATTCTTCTGTCTCCCTGAGCATAAAACACACTTTTTTTCTCTCTCTGTCTGCTTTTGGCTGAGCAGATACAGTTTAAAATACTACAATACCCATGAGCTTTGGCTGCCATTGCTGTGGAGCAGAAGTCGGTCAAAAGACTCACAAACATCTGGCCTTTGTCGGCAATTTGACTTCTTTATACAGCCAGTTGGGTCGCCCCCCCCCCCCCCCCCCCCCCCGATGGTTAGTAGGTAGAATGCAGGTTTAAGGCTCTTCGGCTTTGGCTCCATTAGTGAACACGGACAAAGGCATGAAGCAAAATGACTATTTCTACAAGTAAAGAAACTACATTTGTGTACGTGATGTTCAAAAAGAGAACATGATGCTTTGGCCTCCAACCATTCAGTTGCATAAAGTCATAAATCCTGTAGGATCAAGTAAGATGTAGAGAGTTTCTATCACAGCTTTAGAGATCTGATCTGCTTATATATCCAGTCAGGCCCAAACAAGAAGCAACGTGGCCTGAGATGAACATTTAACCATAGAGATGTGGGCCCCACCCCCAACACTTCAGTAACAGTGTTTATTTTCCCCAGAGTGATGTTTATTTATCATCAGCTGCAAAAAATTCTTTCTTGGAAACTTTCACACTCCGAATGTGGCGTCTAATCTGAAAACAATTCGCAGCAGCCATGTGAAATAAATCCCGCTCCTGTCGACGAGGCGGCAGCGAAACCCATTTCCACTCCAATTTGGGTCTGAGAGGGATTGTTTTTAGTCTTGTTTGTGACATTTAAATGACCGAATAAGTACTTTTTAAAGACGTAATAAACACACGAGGTCGGGCTTTAAATGCGCACACACGCTGTAGCAGCGTGTGTGTGTTTGTGTATCTTCCTTTGAGCTCATCCCATTCAAACATATGACACATTGGTTCCACTCCTCTCTGTTTCCCCTGGAGGGTTTTCATGTATATAGAAGGAAATATTTCCTTCTCTTTATTTCTCACCAGTGCTTTTTGTGTGTTGTTGTGCACCTGCTTATGTATGTGTGTGTTAAAGCAGATCTTTGATTTGTGTGTGTGTGTGTGTGTTGCTGGTTTGTATACACAATTTCTCAAAGCTGCTGCCAGAGAACTGCACTCTGTCTCTGTCTGGGCTTTTCAGTAATGTGAGGTTTTAAATGCACATGTTCGGGCCCCGCCTTGACACACACACACACACACACACACACACACACACACACACACACACACACACACCCACACACACACACAGCCACATACAGATGTGCGCTGTAAAGCAACTTGAGTGACTCCTGCTGTTTAATATTGAAGGACAGATGTTTGCTTTCTGCACAAACACACACACTGTCACACATTAGCACATGCACATTGACGCACACACTTTTGTGCATTTCTGCAGGAACTGTTGTGTTCTTCAGTCAGATGATTGTCTCAGTTTTTGATAAAGAGGCTGTTTGATAGAGTTCGCAGTGTGTGTGTGTGTGTGTGTGTGTCAGGTGACAACCTGTGACCAACATGGAGTTGCCCATTTTTTCCAGGGCACAATGATGGGCATCATGCCACAGTACACACACACACACACACCATCCAGACACACCCTTTTATTTTTAGATTCAAGGAGTGACTTCATGGCTGTGTGTGTGCATGTGTGTGTGCGTGTGTGTTTCAGCACACAGAGAGAGTATTCTTCTACTGAGTGCCGGGGGTGACCTCACCCAGTCTGGACATCCCACAGCAGCGTGGTGCTAACACACACACATTCCAGCCATGTAGGTCAGACTGAAGTGAAACTGAGCTCAAGTGCTGAGAAAGGATGTAGCAGCAGCTGAAGAGAGAGGAGAGAAATTTCTATACGGATCTGTAACTAGATATAAAACCAAAATAAAAATATAAGGAAGTTAGAAAATACATTTTGGTCTCGTTTCCATGGAGACATTTAGTTTTTATTGATAAAATGAGAATCAAACTCCGTCCTCTGACTTCTCTGCTGATCGCCTTCAGTCCATCAGTGAGGATGCTGATGATGAACTGGCCGTCAGAGTTACTTCACTCTGATTGATGGAGTTTGCAGTGTGTGTGTGTGTGTGTGTGTCTCTTTGTCCTATTTCTGCTTCCTTGGGTCGCAGGTTTGGGCCTCCTTTTTTTTTTTTTTTCCCATGATGTCAAATGGAAACGACCAGCAGCTCCCAAATCCTGCCGTGTCAAGAAGTGAGCTTTGGTTAAT
The DNA here is from genome assembly GCF_900963305.1 of Echeneis naucrates. Lineage (NCBI taxonomy): Eukaryota > Metazoa > Chordata > Actinopteri > Carangiformes > Echeneidae > Echeneis > Echeneis naucrates. The sequence goes on along the minus strand of NC_042528.1, from coordinate 1,590,848 downwards.
GACTTCATCAGCCACACACATCAGCCCCTCTGCCCATAATAAACTCTTATTACCACTCTGTAATTATTCCCCACTTGCTGGGTTCAGTACATAAAAGCCACAGGTGTGTGTGTTGCCTCCTCCCGTCCCTTCATCACTTCCCTTCTTTTTATATTTATGTATTAGTCCCTTCTCTCCTCTTTTATCATCCCCACCCTTCAGCATCATCACATCACTGCTTCCCTCCCTTCCTCCCTCCTCATATTTTCCCTCTGCACCTCCTCACCTCCCTTCCTTCCTCCCTTCCTCTTTCTCCTCCCATCCTTCCTTAAAAAGTTATTCCCCTCATCTTCATCACCTTCCCTTCCTCCCTGGCTTCCTCCCTCCTGCTTTCTTCCTTCCCTCTGTTATCTATGGGAAAATGACAGATTAGAAGAGTGTGTGTGTGTGTTGTATTAGTGTTACCCCAGCACTGTTTATATCAGCAGAGCCTAACATTTATTACACTGCAGAGTAAGGAGAGGTCATATTATTGCTGTGTATTTGAGATTCTTAACGATGCATGCTATGTTTAGGAACACACTGTGTGTGTCTGTCTGTGTGTCATCGTCATTTTAGGCCTCCAGTTTGTTTTTATAATGAAAAACTCATTAGAAACAAATGAACGTAAACAGTGTCAAATACGTTCAAGTCATGCTGGAGGCTTTTTTCCTCCTATGTTGGTGTGTGTGTGTCTGTGTGCGATCTCTAATTTGTGGAATGTGTGTCGAAATACCGTAATTTTCACAGCAGATAGTACAATAACAATGAAAACAGAGGTGTGTGTGTGAGACCGCCACTGTGCAGAATTTAGTGTTTCACGCTATGGCCACATACAATACTTGATTCTGATTGGCTGGCCAGTGACCTTTTGGTGGGTCGGATCGTTATGAACTGATGGCGTGGACGATTTGAACCAGCAGGGTATTGTGAGGTGTGAGGAAACGAGTCTCGCCTACAGGTCTTGAACTGGATCCTAGTCCACCTAAATTGTTTTATAAAATGTCAACACAAAACAAATATGAAAGAATTTTGCTTTCACAAAGCAGAGCATCGCCAAAACCAAAGGTTGTGTTGAAGCTGCAGAGTTCAGAAGCGATTTGCCCGCTCTGGGGGTTTTCCCCTTTCGGAGTGGTATTAATGTGGGATCAAATTTTGACTTATTAACCTTTGAAGTCAGTATTCGTGACAGCATTAAGCCCAAGACAACATGGCAAAGAGCTAATACATGAAAGATCTCCACTTGTGTTTGCGTTGGCCCATGAGGTGGAGTTCCCCACCGTTTGTCTGTAAAATCTGAAAACCGTAAAATAAGACCTGCGTTTCCACGACATGCATTCCTTTGAATTTTCCAGCAGCGGTGAGAGAATGAATGAATGGATGGTGGAATGAGGGAGGAACAAGTCTGCTCTCCATTTTCACACTATATAATCAGGATTTTGTTCCTCTATATATGCCCCTGAAGAATTTATATGGGGTTGATGGTGTAACTCACCTGGGTTTGATAAACGAAAGCGAATGGTCGAAAAACACAACTTCCACAGTGACGTATGAAGAAGCCGAGGAAAGAAAAATAGAAGCTCAGCTGCTATCTGCTGATTTAAAAATGAAGATGATACATGTCGAAAAGTCACTGCCAACATCTAATCCAACCATTTCAGGTCCTAAGAGAACTAGAATTTCTAGTCCAATTTCTTTATCAGTGCCGGCTTTGATACGACCTGAGGTTTATCATGTTAACCTTTGCAGGAAGCCACTTTTGGCGGACCCAAGCAAACTGCCGAGGGTCTTTCCACTTAGAAGATATTGATATTGTTTTTAAAATTATTTGCTGTTTTCAATTTTGGCTCCTGAACTCTGTGGAAAAGTCCTGAAGGGTACATTTTGTTTTTTTTTACTTAACTTTGTTTTAACAGGCTTTTCTTTTAGATACAAGCTGACATGAAAACATGGAAAAAAATATAAACTGTGATAGACATGATGGAGGTATCTGTAAAATGTCAATCTTTATACCAGTTGTTTGTCAGTAAGTCGTACAATTATCCTGTTCATCTTTCTTTCTTTGTCTCTCACATCCTGTCAATGTGATTTATGAACTCAAATGTCTAACTGCACAGTCCTCGACGTTTCAAAGCCTGAAAAACGCCATCGAATCATCTCAGCAATGTGTCAACAACATGGACTTTACCACTGTGTGACCCACAATCACTCACACAGACAGACACACACAGGCAGCCTGTTGTAGGGGGATGTTTGGTCCAGGCTGTTTTGGAGATGCTCTTTAGGGTCCAGTTGCCATGGGGACGGAGACAGTTTAAGGAAAAATGTCCACCAAAGAAGGGGTTTTAAAGGAGTCAGCTTGGCAGCTTAGACGTTTCCTTGAGTGACTTTTTTATCATTACGATAATTTTTTTTTCCTCCTTAATGTGAATGTGCTACTGTTCGCCTTCCAACTCCTCTCTTTCATCGCAACCAATTCACGTCTTTGTCTCCAGATCGAGGACGGAGGAAAGGCGGCCCACTGCAAGAAGCTGAAGGTCGGCGACGAACTCATTAACATCAACGGCTCCGCCCTCTACGGCAGCAGACAGGAGGCCCTCATCCTCATTAAGGGATCGTACAGGACGCTGAAGCTCACGGTCCGGAGGTAAAAAACCAGTCAGACCACAATGTGCTGCGGACACGCAGGTGAAATATCCGCACGCACACAACTTTAAAGCGAACGTTCCCGCGTTCGTCTCCCAAAAGAGGAAGTGTGTTTTGACGGCCGTCGCTTCTTCTTTTCCCCAGCACTTAAGCCATCTTGGCTTTGACTGTAGGGAAAGGAAAGCAAAGGAGGTCCGTTAGGAATCTGCTCGCCGCACACACAAAAGAGAAATGTTGTCGGATGGCAGGATGTGACCTCTGACCTCCTGGGTGTCAGAAGGGAAGCAGATGAACCCTGATGAGCAGGGAGGGGGTGGAAGTCTGTTTGTGTGCACTTGTAATCGTTTAGGAAAGCACTTGATTCTCTAAGGAAACAATTGAATTTGAAGCTAAATAAGTCTTCAGTCTATTGTTTTTAATGTCATTAAGGGAAAATTCCACCATTTTCCACTATTCCACAATTTCCTTTTTCTGCTTGCTTTCTTTTAATAAAATAGAATTGATCATATTCTCCAGCTGGAAAATGAAGTCAGCCATGAAAAACTATAGTTTTAAAAGGTCTTAATGGTGTTTTGAGCAGAAAAACACACCTCTCACAGTCATCTGATGCAGTTATATATATAAAAATAATTTATCGGTGCAGCTGTGAAGTTTCTTTATACCTTCGGGGCCGGGGTCAGACTCCAGGCCTCTGGGAGCAGAACTAATGAGACCTAGAGTCCAGTCTGTGTTCCAACGAGGAGCTCAAGGGTGAAGATGTGCAGATTTAACAACCGTTTTCTACATCAGATGAATGATTTGGGGCAGAACAGCTGATCTGATCTGAATTTATTAATCTCTTTTTATTTTCTCCTCTCTGCTTTCAGAGATCCTTTTCTTTTTCATCTGTGCTTCAATTTTTTTACGCTCCCTTTTCCCATCAGACAGATCACATTACAGTCACACACCCTTAGTTACTGCAGTATAAACAGCTTGTCAACAAAACATTCCCAGCAACAAAAAAAAGGCTGGAAATTTTCTTACAGAAGAAATATTTCCTACAAGGTTAGAAAGGTCAAGAGTCTTTGAATGCAACACCGACCCCCCTTTTATTTAGCATTTTTTGCCACTTAGTGGATGTAAGTGGAAACGCAACAAATGTTTTTAAAATAATTTTTAACTTTTCACATCAAATAACGAGTATTGTTATTTGTCTCATCTCTTCTGTCACCTCGACGTCGATACTCACAGCTGCGCTCAGGCTTTTTCTGGTATTACAAGCATCACTTTGTGCAGTTGGACGGCCTCAGACAGCTGTTTGGCAGCGAGTCGTCTCATTCTGGCTTTGAAACCAGATCGGCCGTCCAGCAGCAAGTTGCCGGGTTTTCTGCTCCTGTTTGTGCAGACCCCTGTCGAATGCTGTTAGACACACACATACATCTGCATTCACTCACATGTACAGCGTAAACGCTCATTCACAGACAGAGGCGCAAACAGATTGTTGTAGGAATGCTCCTGGTAAAGAGAATCTCATCCAGTGTGTGGGTCAGTGTCTGGTATGTACCGAGCATCTGACTCTTAAGGGACTTTCCCAACACTTGGTGTGTGTTAGTGTGTGTGTGTGATTGGTTTGCTTACTTATTTGTCAGCAGGACTGTATAAAAAGCAACGGATGAAGAGCACAACCCATTTAGTTTTTGGCCATAGCCGGCTCTGTTATAATGAATTAGATTATTTTTTTCTCTGGAGTCTGTTGCATGTTGTTTGACACAGAAGTTTGAAGTGTTTTTCTAACAACAGATTTTCAGGAATGCTTTTAAGTGGAGGGCTGCACTGAGAGATTGTTGTCATCATTAATTATCCTTCCATTCATTCCCTCAATCAATCACTTAATTTTTCATGTTAAACGGTTTGAAATTGTAAAAAAAAATCTTTTTTGGCCTGGAACTGAAGAACAAAGGACAAAGGTCCACATCACAATAATGGCTTGTAGCTGTGTTCTGATTGTAGTTGACTTGCAGCTGTATTTTATTATGGTTGGCTTTTCTAAGTTTCCTGATTGGTTTGTTTGCTACTGTATCCTGATTGGTTCCGTTGATTTGTAGCTTTGTTCTTTGTTCTGGCTGATATTAATGGCCGCAAACGTCCAAATCTCAAGAGGAAAGATTCTCCTTTAATGATAACAACTATCTTTAATCTGAGGGAGCTTGTGTGAATGAATCAGTGTTTCAGAGCTGGTGTTTCTGTTTGGCAGGAATTTTTGAATGTAGGCTGAATTAAACTCACTCTGATGACAAGTTTCTGACATTAATGGCCAATCGGCAGCACTCTGTTGCACTTTGACCCTGATTCGTTGTAATGACTGTCGTAGCGTTTGCGGATGATGAAATGCTCACATTGGCACACTTGGCTGTGCCTGTGTAGTTTTAACAGTGGAAAACAGCCCCTTAGTCGGAAGCCAAAACTCCTTCCCACCTCTTTCACTAACACAAGGAGACTGTTGGTTCAGTCATGACATGTGACGTTTCTTTTTCTGGCTCAGCAGGTCGTTATGAGGACTGTAAAAACCTGACGTGTGCCATAAAGTTATAATTGCACAGTTAATGGAGGAAGAATGGACATTTAATTAAAGTTTTCCCTGAATGCCTCAGTGATTTGAATAGTTAGTTTAGATGAAACGTGATCATTTTAAATACATGCATTTATCACGATAACTCCAGTCCGTTCATGCACTTTGGTTTCTCCCCCTTCTTCGGCACAACTCCCTGCTCTTCCACGGTGGCGTCTTTCCAAGCAGCTGTCAACATTTCTGCCAAACTTGAGCGACTCCACCTTGTATGTTTCTATATCTGTGTGGCTGTCAGTGTTTTTGACAGTGTCAGTTCCCCTCTGTGCCTTTTCTGTTATTCTAAGGTCAATTAAAACTCACTTAACCTAATCTGTGCCGGAGAGTAGCTACATGGATTTCTTATACCCAATACGCTTGTCTTGGAAGCAGCAGGAAATTACTCGTCGGGGTTCCCCATGTACACTGTTTTACTGTGGGAGCAGTTTGTGAATGAATGGCCTCTTTTTACTGTTCCAGACAAGGAAAAATGTACATATTAGATTTAATTATATGATGTAAAGGCAGAGGAAACACTGAGCTGGTGAGGATTTGTTCAACTTAAGATTTGGAAAATGGCATTTTTGTCCAGAGTTTCCTCTGAACTGTGGTTGAAAAAGCTTTGATATGAGTCTGTAGTGTGTTTGAAAGGTTTCCATTTCATCAGACGAGTTAAATACGATTGTATTCTCATGGTTTTTGGCTCTTAGAGGTCCCAGAATGTCAAAAGTAAGATTTGATTAAAAAGCAGGTGTGAGTTAAAAGTATCCGTCCACAGCAGGTATTCAGAAACAGAACCTTAAAACAAGCCGTCTGGACTTCCTGAACTTTGTGATGTCACAACAAAGCAGTCACCACCCCCAGCCAGCCCCACCTGGACCCACAATCCAACATTGTGGGATTTTGTCTCTGCAAACTACACACAAACAAATCTTCTTATAGCTATCAGCCCTTCAAAATAAAAGAGGAAAAGTGTAAAACACAGGACCTTTAAAAGTCGTTCATCTTGTCCACACGTTTCGATTTACCCCCATTGTTTATTCTTAAATCAAAATACATTCGATTCAGACTCCTGTCCTGCTGAAAGAAGCTCAGGCCACAGGAAGGCCTGCAGGCTAAATTTGGCAAACCACAAGAATTTACTGGCCTGTGAGTCAGTTTGGTGGAGGGACGAGAGCGCCGAGTGTTTGGGTCCGATTCAGTTTTTATTTCAGCGTCATGCTGTATTGGCATTTTAACAAGCCAGCTGACGGTGAAAAAGGTCCTACACAGTTTTGTGTTTTTCTCCGCTGTCATAAAGAATGCAGCAAAAAACACAAACAAAACGTAATTTAAGGAGAACACTTCACTGTACGCTCAGTTTCCTGTTGCCTTGCTCTTTGGCTCTCGAAGGACTTTAATTTCACAGAATCTTTTACAAGAGGAAATATTCTTCAACAGATATCTTGCGGTGCGGTGACATTCATGAAGTTTATCTTTATCAGTGGAAGCCTTTGTTTTATTGTCACATTTTTTATATAAATTGAACGGGGAAGTAATTCACACATTTCCTTTTCCAAAAAAAGTCTTCTAACAGCAGGAGTATTTTCGTACCTTTACATCTTTTGGGGTGTTTGTCGGTGGCTGATGACTTTTCCAAGATATTTCTGGAAGGGAAAGAATGCAGGGGATGTTTTGTCGGCCTGACCTGGAAATGTTCCCCGTATACTACTTCCTGTTTTCACAAACCTTTTGTTGGATCCAACTGTGTTCTGGTTATGTGTGTGTGTGTGTGATTTCATTTTATTTATTTTTTTTATTTTTTTATGTGTTGTGCGTCTCGGTGGGCAGCCACGGACCAGGCAGGAGGACATTCTTCAACTTTTTCATAATTTCCTGTTCTTCCCAAAGTTTCCCCTCCCAGCTTCCTGTCCAGCTTAATGCGTTGGCAAAAAAAAAAAAAATGGAGTGTGAGAAGAAGCCGCAGCTTTAATGGGAAACCAAACAAAGACCAAAGGTTTTTATTTACAGCTGCTGATAGGACAGGAAACGGCTCCTCAGATGCAGGTGCACGTCCATTTTGTGTGCATGTTTATAATGTTTGCAGTTAGAAAGCTCCACTTAACTGCTGTCACATACAGGAAGAACTGACGCCTCTGTAGATATAAGGTCAGTCTGGAATCGCCGTGGGATTCAGGAGAGTCACTCCCAGGGTTCACCCTGGATTTATGAAGACTGACTCACAGTTTAGCCAACATTCAAACTTTACTGATTTTCACTTTTTGGGGAGTGGATGTTCAGTAATATCCTCCTGACTTTGACTTATTGACGACACGAAGATTAAATGAAGAAAATGAAGGAACGTGCATATGATGGTTTTTCACCATTAAGTCTGAGAGTGAAATGCCAAAATTCTGCTGAATATGAAGTTGTGTTCAGATACTTGTCTGTGTGAAACACGCTCCAGGTAGATGTGTAAAGTCCGGCAGGAAGAGGGAGGGATACAAAGAAACCGCTCTCTGGGTCAGGCTTTAGTCTGTGACTTGGCAGCAACATTTGGGTCCAGATGCTGCGTTTTGGGTCACGGTTCAAGGCCCCTCCAGAAGTTTTTCCCGGAAACCCAGGTTTATTCAAATCAGTGCGCTTTTATTCTCCTGCAGTCTGCTCCGAATTTACCAACTGAGATCGTAGCTCGTCGCCATTGACCCCAGCTGTTAGTTTTATTCCTCCGATATAAATCTTCTCTCATCACTTTCTTCAAACAGCGACAATCTCCCTTCAGATGGAAATCTCTTTGTAATTCAGCAGTAAATCCAAAAAATCATGGGAAAAGACATTTTTAAAAAAAGAAAAGCAACCTGTGAGATTACAGGGCAGAGAAGCAGGAAGTATCCCACAGACTCAGCCAGAGTTACGTGGCAGGACGGGCATACGTGAGGAAATTAAAATGATAATTACAGGAGAGGCTGATATCACGGCTGTTTTGACAGCGTAAACAGGGTGAAGCTCTTTCATCTGGGCTCACTCTTTCATCCGTCTTACACATTAACTAAACATTTATTTTTGCTGAAGGCTTGACATGCAGGAGGAAGAGGAGATGAAAGGGTGGAAGCAGAGAAAGTAGGTTTGTGGTGGTTTTATTTTTTCTACGTATGTTGACGAAATAACATTTTGACGTGTTTTGACACGTTTCCTGACTCAGACATGGACGCAAGCCCGTTCAGATTTTATGAGTCACATTGACATTTACGACACAAATCTGTGTCACACAACCGGAATGAGTTCAGTTTCTACAGCTCATATATTTTTATGAAACTTTCCAACATTATCTGCCTGTTGGCAAATTTCAGCTGTGACGTTTTTGCTCCCTGTAAAATGTGTCCAAGTTATCAGGTTTTCAAAACATCGAACTAGCATCAAAAACCTGTTCATGCTGTAAAAAGCACATTAATATTGTATATTGTTCATATTGGTTATATTTAGGTGAATTGTGTGTGCAGCTATTTGAGATGATACCAGAGTTTTTCCTTCTTTTATACTTAATTACTTACTTTACTTACTTTACTTACTTATAAAAACTTTTATTGAATCAGAAAAATATTTTTTAATGGAATCAGTGGTCCATTGGAAGGCTCTTGAATAAAAGGTTGTTGTTTTTTTTTTGTTTGTTTTTTTTTTTCAATTATAGTGATTTCATTGATTAATCGAGCTATATGATGATTTCATGATATTATTTCAAACAAACAAACATTTTAAAACATCACTTCGTTGTAAAAGTAATTTGAAAATGTATCCGTAATGGTTGCAGAGATCAGTTTTACTCTGCTGTAGTCTGGATCCTCACCAGGACCTGACCTGCCCCGTACTGTCCGTTCACATATTCTCCTTTGAGATAAACCGGTGAGCGGCAGCGGCTCAGTTTCACAGTTTGTTTGTTCCTGTTCGTTGGTTTTCATCTTCTTTCCTGGAAGAGTTCGGCCTCCGACCGTCCAGTTGACCTGCTGACTCGCTCTTAGGATTGTGTGTGTGTGTGTGTGTGTGTGTGTGTGTGTGTTTTTTTTTTTTTTTTTTTTCCTCAGGTCTGCAGACCCAGACGCACAAAACGCACACATTTATCTGGCTGTTTGGTATTTTACCGCAGACAGACGGATGGGGCGAAATGTGCACATGGACAAACACAGGCACGCTCACATCCCGTTGTTTAGATTTTTGTACCACAGGGTCCCTGGAGACCGGGACAAGACCGATGTCTTTGGTGCCAAGAACCATGAAACACAATAGTCTGCCCCCCATCACTGCTTTCCCAAACCGAACAATAGACATTCCTTGAATTCCTCAAGACCTCTTCCTCACACACACACACACACACACACACACACACACATTTATAAACACACTTCCATACACCACTCTGGGTCTGATTAGAGCCTGGACTGTTAACAATTTTGGTTATGACGCCGTTTAGGATGAATTGCGGACTTTGTGAGTTTCGGTCAGTGGGTCACTCGTCTGCTGAAACGTATAAAATCAACAGGCTGAACAGAGACGGTAGTGGTGGCCTGAGGGATGGAGATGTGCACTTCATTCAGCTAGGAAAATGGCCAAACCATATGAGACGCCAAGTTCATAATCTCCCTTTAACAGATGTAAACGCAGCACGGCCCCGAAGGCCGGTGACCTCGGAGCCTTTAAGAGGGCAGCACATCAACTTTTAGCTCCGTGTTGGTCTCCACTGCCTCCTGGGAATATAGTTTTCTGTCAAACTGGCCACGATGTTAACTGGCTGAATACTTCTGTTGACTCTGCTGCCCTGATGATGTTGGATTTATTGATTAGTCAAATCCCTCACTTAGTTTTTAAAGAGAAACTACCACAATCGGCCTGTTGCTGCGTCTCAGATGCGAGAAATCGTCTCTGTTGTCTTATCTGACAGTTTAAGGAATATGTTTGTTGTTTGTTGAGCACTAAATATAATGAAGATAATGCTTGTTAGTTGGAGCCCTGGTACGGTGTGTGTCTGTGTGTGTCCTCTATGCGTGTGGTCTGCTACAGTTTATCTGGCTCTGCTGGCCTGGTTTTTATTAACTGGCCCATTAAACTGCGACTCCATGATACATGACACTGGACTCCACACACACACAGACACACACACACACACACACACACACAGTATTTCAGAGAGTCACAAATTCCAAGAGGCCAGTTTGGACACACGTACATGAAAAAGATGTTCTTTTAATGGAAGGGGATGGATGAAGAGCCATCATACAAAATCTGTGGTGTTTAATCGTCAGATGTTTCTCAGGTTGGCATCTCTGACGCAGTCAAATTATGTTGTTACTGATTTTCTGAATTAGTTTGGTCCTAAAAATCAAAAAATGGCCACCACAATTTACAGACCCTGATATGCTTTTGTGTTTCTTCAGTAACAAGCTGCAAAACTTTTCTTTTTAGAGGCTGAAAACGTTTTACATTTACTGTTTTTAATAACCTCAAACATTATCACATGGAACTAAACCTCATGTTGGGGAATCAGCACAGCATTGGAGTTTAATGAGTCGAAGAGGGAAGTCGTGTTAAAAGGTAAAAGGAGAATAAATATAGTGTCAGACGGGAGGAAGAGCAGCTGCAGGAGAGATTAAATAAAAGATTATCAATAAAGCCTCTGCTTATGTTGGACTTGTTGAATTATTGTTTGCTGCAAAGACGGATGAAATGATCTGTGATTTCTTTCACCTAATGTGATAAAAGTTGATCCTGGCATTTTACATGAAAAAGAAGCAGATCAGAGTGTCATTTCTTTTCTTTTCTTATATATATGCGTGTATATTTATAAGGTTATTTTCTTACATACGAAATCCCATTAACAAATTAACTTCTCAACAAAATGTCATAATTCCGACATGATCAATGCTGAAATGAGCCGTTTTCAAAAGTTGTTGCATTGGAGGGAAAACAGCATAGAAATTTTCTTGACAGGTGGATTACTGATTACACACACACACACACACACACACAGACAGACACACACAGTCTAGGGGGATTGAGCAGTAACAAACAGCGCATTGTGCTGCAGGGGCTGAAGTTGGCTTCACCCTTCCTGCCATCGACCTCTGGTATGAGCCCAGTCTCACTGTACTGATTACCTGGAATGAAAAAACTGTGTGTGTCACTTTAACCCTAAGCAGTAGTCTGTGTGTTATCTGTGTGCGTCTAAGTATGTAAAAGACATCTACCAATGTGTGTTTATCATTCAGAAATCCATAATCGAAATGATTAGGGGCCACAAGCCGAACAAACAGACATGCAGAAACACACTCACACACACACACGCACACACACACTGTGCTGGAGGCCCATAAAGCAAACAAATACATCTTAATTGCAGGCAAACACAAAGGGACAGAGGGGAGGAGGTGAGGTTGTTTAGGCTTTCTAGCACAGTTTACCCTTCACCACTGTGAAGGACGGGAAGAAAGGGAATGTAAGGAATCTGCCCACATGCATGTACATAACACACAGACACACACAAACACTCACAATCATGTCTGCAGGGAATTTAAGTCTCCAGAAAATCCTTTGAAGCCTGCAGAGAGACTCATGTTATTAGGTGTCTGCTCTTGTGTGGTTGGTTAAACTTCAACAGCGTTAATGTGGGACGCTCACACCTCCTGATGTTTGCACTATAAGGTTCAGGTCTGGTCCACAGAAGGACTCAGATTCAGTGTCTGGAGGGAGAAATGTCCAATTTTATCATCAGATGAGTCTTCAGCCAAACATTCGAAATTGGTTTAATGGTTTAATGTGTAAAAATGTTGCTGTTTTATGATTTAAAAAACTCTAAATATGGAGGTTTTTCTGACATCTGCTAACGTCAGCAGCTTCAGTTAGGTGGAGGTAAATGTAGTCAGTAATCCATCCAGAGTTCCCGACCTGATATGAGCTGAGGATGTTGTGATTATATGGATGATTTCTTGAAAGCCCCGGGCCACCAGGCTGTCCTATTTTAAATGTATTTATTTATTTTTTCATTTAAATACATTCGTATCCGCTGGAAGAGAGGATCTGATCGCTTGTTTGCTTTAATATGATTTATCTATTTACGATAGATGAAAACACATTCCTGATTTTTTTAATTAACTCCACTATTTGTTTTTTAAAATATGTATTATTTGTGGGCAATGAGAAGAGATACCTGCCACCACGTTTATATAAAAGTGTAGCAACCTGGAGACTTCCAAACGTTAACGTTATTTATTTCTGGGGAGAAATTCGAGATGTGTCAACAAATAAAGGATTAAATTCCCACTAATAAACAAATGATTCGTGAATATTTAGTTGTCTTTTTTTTTTTTTTCTTGGAAGTTCCTCCATAAATCTCTCATAACTAATTGAATTGACCTAAAAAAAAATCATATCTCTGAGTACAATGGTCAAAGGCGTCATTGTTTGATAGCATCCCTGTGACAGAAGTGCCTGTTAAAAGCGATAAGAAACATGATGGAAGTCAGATATTTTCTGCTCATCCATCACCCCCACTCATTGTTTTTGTCTGCAGTTATTCCACAGACTCTTGTATCCTCCTGCCGACCTCCCATCCTCTCTCACATTCCCCTTCTTTCACCACATTTTGTTTTTCTCGTCCTTCTGCCAAAATGAAAAAGCCCCCGTGTCCGTCTAACAGACTCTGCTTTCTTTGCTCTTTCGATTTTTCTCTTTCTTGCTCTGCAAACACACATGTGCACTAAAACTCACACACACTCATACAAGGAGGAAGTACCTCTGTACCACCCCCCCAGCCCTCCTCCTGTCAAACAATAACAGTGTGGAACTCTGGGTATTATTTTAGCAGCCGTCCACCACTTTATCTGCCCTCCACAATACTTCCTCTCTCACTGACTCACACATCCTGCCTGGGAGGGGGCGAGAGAGGCTGGAAGAGAATGAGATGAGGAGAGAGAGAGAGCGAGAGAGAGAGAAATGCAGAGTGCAGGAGGGAGAGATAGCCATGTTTTGTCTTCCAGTGAGAGGAGCTAGGGAGGAGGAAGTGAGGAAAAAGGGACGTGGGGATCATCGCTGGGTTTTTTCCTTCTTGGTCAGAACCTGCAAGCAGCTTCAGATGGACGTCACATCTTGGACTCCACTTTCTGCCAAGTCTCACACCTCAGGGACACAACCGGGCTCTGTCACCAGACCTCAACTGGCTTGAGGATCAAATATAGTTTTCACACATTTGTGATTTTTTTTTTTTTTGTCGTTGTTGTTCTTGTCTTGTTTCGAATGAACTTGAACTTTGGGCATCAGGGATGCTCGGAGCTGACCTGGGACCAGATTGACTCTGGATGCTTCAAACTGGTAGGCTTGAACCTCATTCAACTTTTTTATTTTTAGTACACACATGGGAAAACCGCTGTCTGCCTTTCCCAGAGAGTGGTTGTTCAGCACCATACAAGTCATCACCTACTGCCTGACACACAAATGCTGATTTTGACTCCTTTAATTATCACCTTTTCCCTCTTTTGGATTGCTACAACAGCTTCTTTCCTTATCTGAGCGACTGTGCAGAGTCCAAATCTATTTGTCTGGCTGCCCGTCTGGCTTTCATACTGTATTCTATTGAGGACTGTGAGTGTGTGTGACTCAGATTATGCGCGTTGACCTTTGTGGTATCAGTCAGCTGTCGCAGTTTCTGTCCATTAATGGGACATTCCAGCAGATCCTTTCATAGAGGCACATTCAGACGGAGAATTCATAACTCCTCTGCCTCAGTCCACTCCTCTCGTCTGTGGTTTTGTCCATTATTCTCTGACTTCCCTCCCTTTGAGATGCTGAATACCTGCACAACACCCTTATAACATATTTAAGAAAAGCAGCTCACCTGAATTGAATTTCCTGGTTTGTTCGCAGTCGCAGCAGCGGCCGATTAACTCATTATCTTGTTTTCCACTTCAAGAACGCACATTATCTTGCATATGCCAACCAAGTTTTCCCCCTGCAAAAAAAAAAACCCTCATGTGATTCCTCTTTGCCGGCTGGGACAGGTAGCCAACGAGGTTAGGGAGAAATCCAGAGTTATCCAGAGTGTGTTGTTGTAGATGTGTGCAGCCGGCAGCAGGTTTGGTTTGTGTGTCCAGAAGAGCTTCAGCCAGTCTGTGGTGGGTTTTTCTGTGTCCAGTAAATGAAAGAGCCTCTGTGGATGCCTCTGACGGCAGCCATGACTAACGACAGAAGTCTTTTTAACACTTCATTCTCTTCTTTTGTTTGTTTGTGTGTTTCGCTGATTTAAAGGGGTCGTCTGCGTTATTTTACATTGGCCAGTCGTGCAGCCTAGAGAAGCAGCAGGAGCACCGGTACTGAAGATGAGGATTTCATTTCAGAGCTTCATCTCACTTTCCTTTACTAATACATATTTCTCAGCTGCTGCACTGTTGTGTTTCTTTGCACAACCTGTAGCCAGAGGTCAAATAATGCCTAATAACCTGAACTATCCCTTTAATATCAGCTAAAAACCTCTGGGCACTTTTGATGGGCTTTTCTCAGAGTGTGTAGATTATTATTATAATTGTTGAATGAGAAAGATTATGCTCAAGATTTACAAACTGTTTTTAAAGAAACCTGAAAAGTCCAGTCACTGAAGCATTGTTGAAACAAATAGTTACTCATATATTTCATTTCAGGCCAGCTTTTTCTTCCACCGCTGGTAATTAAAAACAAGCAAATTCATCAACTGTCAGTGACCCCCCCCTCAACAAAGACCACAAAAATGTCCCAAAGAATGTAAAAGAAGAGGGAAAAAATCTACAAGAGAGCAAAGAGAGCAGATGTTCATGTTTTTCTCTTTCATGTATCAGATTTTCACCCAACTAACAACAAACCAACCCCTAATTAACACAGTTCTGTTCCCACACAGACGACGTGGTTCTGCTTACTGTAAATTTCCAAATTTGTGGGATACACGATCGCTGACCTCGTCCTCCGGCAAAGCAAAAGCATTTTGGAAAAACAACGATTGGTTAAGTGGTTTGGAAGAATCCCCCCCGCATTGATACAGAACGGTTCATGAGCTTATATTGCACTCTTTATTGCATTCTTAAGTTGAGAGACTTCACATTTATTCTTTTATGTCTCGTCTCCATCAACTTTAACTTTGGCTTCGCATCGTTTGTTTTGATTTTCACGGTCATCAATCTCTGAAATGCTAAACTTGGAGAAACAGAGCGGGTGCAGTGGAGTGTTGGGGGGGGTGCTGCTGTGAGCGTTTGTGCAAATGGTATTTTGTCTGGTTGATTTTGGAAAGTTCCCACACACATTGATGTACACACATATAAAGGCATAGATGCACATACACAGGCTCAACATAAACTTTCTCAGCGGATAATTTAAGGACATTGCCAACGGAGTCAAACAATCAACGGGTTCAGATAGAAATCCCTCTTAAGGAGCCTTAACCAGGAAGCAAGAGTGTTTATTCTGGAAATGGTTCTCCTGCTCCTGCTTTATCATAAACAAAAATTCTCAGAAATGGTCCTTTCCTCTCCCTTGTGGTGCCAGAATCCACATTCTTCTCCCAAAATTGTACCTCCAATTGTGCCCCCTGATGTTTTCGTCTGAAAACCCGGAACAGTCTCATTTTGCATTTTTTGCACTTTCATTTTGAGGGTCTTAAAAGTGCTCACATTGAGGTGTTGCTGGGATTGACACCTGAGATCTACAAAACAACAATCCAGCTGCCGTTTTTGTTTTTGGAGGTTATTTATTATTCTTCAGGGCCAAATCTGTGACAACTCATAGAAGACCAGAGAAGGTGGAGAAACATCCAGCTGAAGTTGGAGTATAAAGTCTGAAGGCCAGAGAAGTCCACGTCAACCTTTAAGTTTAATAAGATTAGTTTTCATGATGGTGTACTGAAGGCATTTTCATCAGGTAGACTTTTCAGTCAGTTCCACAGCAGATATCTTTCTAACAGGTTTTACGTTTGTGACTGAAAATTGAAGGCTGAAGTCAACAGCTCAAGTAATTTTCATTCTTTATACAAAAGTTGTTTCCATCCAGCGGCTGTCTAACAGATATGATTACCCACATAGAGGTCCATTCAGACCCAGAGAATATTACATTTATATATCTGGCTGTTCTTTCCCTTTGTGACCCTTGTTTCGAGCCGTTTTTTGTTTCTCTATCTGCGGGGGGTTGAGTTGAATCTGGCCAGCACATGCTGTCGGAAGTCTGAATAAGGGAATTAGAGAATATCTTGGGATACGCTGGAATGTCTGGCCTCAGATCTGACTGGAGAATATACAATTCATGTTGATGGGTTTTTAATGGCAGCCCAATGGAAGTCCAAACAACATTTTAGGAAGCTGTTTCCACAGATTTTTGAGTTGGCAAGGTACGAGCAGTAGGTTTGAGTTTTATGTTCCCGGACACAACTGATGTGGGTGAATCAGCATATTTAGACAAAATGACCAGATCTTTGTTCTGAACTTTGACCCTGTAGCCATACAGGAGGGGGTATAAAGGAACTTTAATTTATGTTTGTGAAAACTGAAAACTCCTGGCTTAAGTCTGACTTCTGTAAATTAAGCTCCATTGGACTTCCTGTTGGATCAGATCAGTTTCTTCTTCTTCTGTCATCCACCTCCTCACCTGAGTTTCTCCTCCTCGTCTCTGCAGGCGGCACATTCCTCTCATCAGGCCTCACTCCTGGCACCTGGCAAAGCTATCGGAGCTGCCCCTCCCTCCCCCTCCTCCGCCGTCCCCTCCGCCACCGTCCTGCCTCCCCACCGCCGACTCCCCTCCTCTCCCCCCTCCTCCGCCTCCGCCTGCCATGCAGCTCCACCCCGGCCCCTACACACTACCCTGGCACACAACTGACAACAGGTGAGGCAACAATCCTCAGATGATAAAATGTGATCACTGAGCATCCACAGTTCTGTTCTAGTTTGTAGATTCTGTTGATAAGTGTTGATGTTTCTGATAACGACTTGGTTATTTCTACTTTACACTTATAATAATAGTGTTTTAGAGCTCAGAATGGTGGTTTGAAATTAGCCCTGTGTCATAAATATTTCATGGCAGTAAACCACTATCAGACCTACGTGACAGTTTCCTGATGATCGTTATATAAGTTTATAGGCTATGTGTGTTTGTTACACAATATTATGAAAACTTGAGTGTTTCTCCCATTAATAAGAATAATAAAAGTAATTTTTTAGAATATAAAATGCAGCCTGTTTCAGGTGAATGAGTCAGACATTTGGGTCCTGTGACTCTACGGGATGTTGGGTATTAAGTCACTGCCGGGGATTTTGGCCGAAAAGCCAACAATTACCAGGAAAGAGGTGACATCACTGTGTCTTTATGTCCACACAGCCCACGCAGGAAGTCGATTGCTCTATTTTTAGATCCCATTACAACATAGTGCACTGATAATCAATCAGATCCCACGGTGACCTGCTCTTCGTCTGTCTGTCTGATGATTTTATTATATGCTTCGACGAATGATTGGTTCCATCTCGATCTAACCTGGCTCTAACTTTAGAGATATAATATGCTCATTTTACATTTTGAAGAGCTTTTTTGACTACAAGTGCTGCAACTGAACAAACAGGAGCTCAAGAAGAGAAACATCAGCATTAGTAAACCAGCTGAGCATTTGTGTGCGAAGCTCTCTCTTCAGATTGCCTGATTTTTCCAACCGATACGCCAAAAAGTTAAAAATATTCGGCGTACAATGAGGAAAAGCCTAAAAATATCACAGCCTCAGAGCTGGACCTCAGCAATATTTGGCCTTTTTTGCTTAAAGGATTTAACAACTGTCAAAGCATTTGCTCACATTCATTCTGTCTGTGGTAAATAAATTAACAAAAGTATTCATTCAGCTCTAGGTATAACAATGGCTATTTTTATTTTACTGTGATACAATGTGGACAAAGGCTGAATTGTCCAGTCACGCTAAATAGAGAGAAGTCATATATGTGAGTTAGTCTTTGTGTTACAGTATTAGCTCACAAAGCTCGACTATAATCGTTTAGAAGGAAAGAGGAAGTTACCGCAGTGTGTATATTGACTCACAATATAAATAGCTGTTATCCGTTTGTTTGGAACGTCAGCTGCTCATGCTGTTCTCTTTGTGATGAGAATCTGTGATATAATGCATTACTATTAGATTTAATAGCCCTACATGGATTAGATAGCAGTACGTTTGTGTATGTGTGTGTTATTCCCACAGTTTCTCCTGCCTGATCTCATAACACAAACACACACACACACACACACACACACACACACACCATCTGATGAGGAGGCAGCTCCCGGCATAACTCTGGACAATGGCATGTGACCACAAGAACATGTGGACAAAGAGAGGAAGACATGGAATAAACTGTGTTTGTGCGAGGGACATTTTGTACAGTCTGCATCTGTGTGTGCGTTCATTTCCACGCCACACCAAGTGTCTTTCTGTAAATACTAAATTAGAAAAAAAAAAATCGTTTGTAGGTTGTGTGCCTGTGTTAATCGACACGCTGAGGATTAATCCAATCATCACCACCATCCCCTCCAGTTGTGTATGTTTGTATGTGTTTGGGTCCACGTCTAAACGTGTCGCACTCACATGTTCCACATTGCCGTCTGATTGGGCAGGAGTGACAGTCATTTCCTGTCCAGCTCCCATCTCATTTCCTTTCTTCCTCTCTCTGTCAGCCAGGTCAAATCTATGCAGCAGCCTCTGCTGTCTCATTCATGGCTCACTTCCTTCAGAGGTGATTTTCTCATGTAGATAATGAAACTTATTTTCCACGCCGGTCAGTGTTAAGTCCTGTTTTTTCTGTGTTTTTGAAGCTACGCTGTTTTAGTTTTGTCGTTTTTCGACATTTTTACATTTCAACGTGTTGTAAATCTCCCATCAGTTCAGGTCGTTTACTTAATGGAGATTTTATATATTTCACAATCCACTTCTTTTTTTTTTTACATTTAAAGTTGACTGTAATGTGTTTGAGGGGCATAACTCTCTCTGGTCCATCAGCAGATCATTTTCTTGACTATGTGATTGAGTTCTGAATGCCCAGCATCAAGCTACATCATTAAATATCTTGTTTTGTCCAAACAACGGTAAAAACTAAACCCCAAATATTTATTTTGTTTTGAGGTAAGGTCCCACATTTTTAACGCTGGCGTTTGGCTCTGACGCTTGATTGATTATCAAAATGGTTTGTGATTCATTTTGGTTACACTATTAAGTTTCACTTAAATGCGGTTCATACGAGGAGGCTTCAGGTTTTCAGTCATTTCAAAGCCAAATAGGAATTTAGTGGATTTAATTTACATGGAAGGATGGTAAGAGCATTAAAAGACAAATGGCAAACACAAATTGTGCCGACCGCCAAAATATTTTCCTACATGAGCAACGAGAACATGTGTAGATATGAGCAAGCAGCGGTTCGACCCTTCACAGGCACAACCGAGCCCGTCCGATCGCAGATCGCCGGAGGACAGCAAACCATAAATACCTCAGAAACAGCCTGCAGATAGTCTGCCAGTTGTTCTCCCATACTGGTTTGAGATCAAAGCCCTTCAGAGATTTCTCTCTTCTGTAGCCCCCGTCTCCGTCTCCCTGGAAACTTTTCCCATTGTGTGAATAAGACAGCAAAGAAAGGGGGAGTGACCACTCTCCTCTTTACAGGAAAAAGAAATACCACAATAAAATGACTGCAGATTTTTTGTTGAGCCCTTTACGAGTTGGATTTGAACCAAGCACAAGAACATTGGGTACCCCCTTTACCCCCTGAAGCTCACATCAATAGCCAACAAGTCTAGAGTGTTTTGTTCCATCCCCATTCCCTGAGCTCTCCTTTTTCTTTTTTGTCTGGGTATTTTTTTCCAATATTTTGCTATTAGAAAATTAGCAAGGGAGCAGAAGGAGGGGGACGTTCATCCGAGGTCACGGGTCGGATACAAACCCAGGACATCAAGGTCACCTGGCGTCTGCTGAGCGACCACAGCATCTGATATATGTTTCATTTTCTCCATCTTTTTCATCCATAGAATCCCTTATTTGAAACAAGAGGTAGCATAAAGTCAAGTACAGTTTGTAGTAGACTGCAAAGGCCTCGGCTAATTTATGACAGATGATGAATGGATTTGTAGTTTAAACTGTGTGCGCTTTGTTTGAGAATCGCTGTCATTTTCTTTAATTTGTGATCATTAATTAAAAAAACTTGGTGTTTTCTCGTGGGTTCCATCAGTTCTGCAAATTGCAGTTTGGAGAATGAGTCTGAAGTAAAAGAGACCTGACAGGAAGAATCCACTAGAGGAAGACAGGAATGAAAGAGGAAGAAGAAGGAGGATGAGGGGAATCAAGAGATGACTTAGAGGTTTTGACTCCGGGCTGTAGGAGTTGATGAGGAGGAAATCCCTCTCTGCCTAAAGAGGCTTCCTCTGAGGGTCTTTAAAAACATATGAGGCCGGTCTGGATCTTCGGCTCAGGACTGATAGAAAACAGATTCCCTCGTGTTACAGTTCAAATGTTGTATTCCAGAAGGACGTAGTTTATTTGTCATGCCATTTCAAAATTAACGATGACTTATTGTATGTAGTTTATAAAAGTGTTAACCATTTGTCAGTCAAACTTCCTGCTCAGAAAAAAAAGACACATGAACTCAACTTAAGGGCAATAAAAGTTACTTTGACGTAGATAAAATAGAACCCTTCATTTTAAGGTTTTTTTTTTTTTTTTTTAAGGTCTCTGACATTCATAATAATTCATAATGAATGCACATTGCGAGTTCACAGAGACAGAAGTGAGGTCAGTTTTCTGATTCTGTGTGAAGAATGGCTAAATATCCTGAAGGGACATTTGATGACTGTTTTTCAAACGCTTGAGTTGATCTTTTGTGTCTCCGTCTCTTTGCAGTGACTTGTCCATGCAGTGGGGTCAGCTTTCCAGACCTTATTCCTCCACCGACCGAAGCAGTTCCCTGGGCTCCATGGAGAGCTTGGACACGCCGACACCCAGCGCACAGCCCTACTCCGACTCCCATAATTCACCTGTGGACCCGACGCTCTTCAACAACAAGAGAGATTCCGCCTACAGCTCCTTCTCCGCCAGCTCAAACACATCTGACTACGCCGCTGTGCCGCTGCGGCCCGGCGAGGCCTGCTCCATGGATAACCTCCTTCAGAGCCTTGGCCCGGCGTGTCGGGGCTACCCTGGTAGGGACGCCTCGACCCTGGGGAATTCATCTGGCGAGGCTCCAGATGAGGCACAGCTGATTGTAAAGAAATCCAGGTCACTGACAAGGCCGAAACCAAGGACTGTCAAGGTAAAACAGAGGCCTTCGTCCTGCTGTTATGAGGAGGAGAGGAGGGGAGCAGACTTTGAAATGTTAAGAAATGGAGGCGCAGCAGAGAGGAAGATGAACCCTCCTCAGCCTCCAACCAGAAGGGACAGTTTTAGGGCGACCCGGAGTCGCCCAAACGTCGCCAGCCAACGTTGCGCTTCTGCGCCTATTGAGATTTCCAGTGTTTCCTCTTACCTTGGTGAACAAAAATCATCTGTGAATGTTGAATCGAGAATTCACAACGGGTTCTCTGCACCTGAAGAAAGTGACAAAACGGGGGGAGATACCTTAGACTCGCACTACAGCCAAAGGCAGACTAAAGACATTGGACATATCAGATGTGATACAAACACTAACAAAGACCACAACTCAGAGACAACCTCAGATTACCTCTCTGACCAAGTGATGGCCTCCCTAGTCCCTGTCGCCCCCTCCCACACTGGTTCTTTACCTGAAGAATCTTCCGTGGAGGTTTTGGGGCAGTCTCGCATCATGCGCTCCCAGAACAAGCACTCCTCTACAGGGTTGCACCGGCACAGTGCTCCCGAGAAGCTCCTCGCCACACAGCTTCAGTTATTGCAGTTTAACAATGACGGCTCCTCCGTGGAGCCTTACGACCCATCGAACCCTTCTGATTACAACCACCTCACCGCTCCACCAAACAAATGGGGAGGCAGCCGTTGTTCAACGCCAGGATCTGTGTTCTTGGAGGAGGACGGCGATGATGGGGATTCAAATACAAGGCTGGAAGGTGTGGCTGTGAATGGCGAGTCTCTCTCCCCAATTCAGCATCATCCTTGGGGCCGCTCTGTGAGTGTACCAGGAGACCCCAGTGGATCATCGGCCCAGGAGAGGCTGAGCTCTGACCAAATACTGGAGAAGGATTTTAAGCCCCTTAGTGCTGCTGCCAGTATGGATACTTTACTGGAGGAGCAGAGAGCAGCGCATAGTGAAGGAGGTGGAGGTAAAAAAGAGGTGGATTTAGAAGGAGCGGAAGTTATGAGGAAGTCAACCTCATCGAGGAACCATCGACGCAACCGTCGTCGCAGTGAACGATTTGCTACCAATCTCCGCAATGAGATTCAAAGGAAAAAAGCCCAACTTCAGAGGAGCCGTGGCCCGGGGGGTTTGCTCTGCAGTGGGGAGACTGTCCAGGAGGAGGAGGGTCCAGATTTCAATGAAGAAGAGGCCGAACCAGGTGTGCCTGTCCAGGAAAAGAGTACCAAAGTTGGATTTTCCTCACCTGTAAGCCCCCAAGACCTCAGGATAACAGTACCAGCTGAAAAATCCAACACTTTAAGAGAACCAGTCCGTGATGAGTTGCAAACTCAGCCTCAGTCAACAACTTACACTCAAAATAACGTGTCCAGGCCTGTCCAGATTCTGGACCCAGGCATGCCCAGCTTTGGGGTTGGCATCAGAGTCGTAGAAGAACCAGCTCCTGCGGGCAAAGCCCGCCGCTGGCGTTGGACCCCAGAACATAAACTACAGCCAGAACCAGAACCAGACACACGGTGTCGGGCCACTGGGGAGAGGGTATTAGGGGTTACAGGGTCACGACATGGGGTGTGTGCCTTTACCTCCTCTTCCTACACTCGTTCCTCTTCATGTTCTCGGATGGAGGAGTCCGACATACTTCCATTCGCAGATAGAATGAAGTTTTTCGAGGAAACAAGCAAAGGCGTGTCTGGGTCAAACTTTTCTAGTCTGTCGAGTCGTAGACAGAAAACAAAACCCAACCATTCTGAGCACCAGGGAGGGGAGCTCAGTGTGAACCCATCCCACAGGAGATACTCCTACCAGGGGGGACTCCAGCAACAAAATCCCATGATTTCAAACACCACAGAGGCGAGAAGACAGTCTGTGAGCACCAGCAGGGAGAGGCAGAAGGAGAGGGAACAGCAGGAACAGGAAAAGAGGCTGAGAGAAATGGAGAGGCAGGAGAAGGAAAGGCAAGAGAGGGAGTTAGAAATCGAGAAGGCAAAACTGAGGGAGATTCAGCGGGAGAAGGAACGGGAGGAAAGGGTGAGACAGTGGGAAAAGGAGAGAGAGCTGGAGCTTGAGCTGGAGAGGACCAGAGAGCAAGAACGAGTCCAAGCAGAAAGAGAGAAAGAGCTGGAGAGAGAAAGAGAAAAGGAAAGACAAGAAGATGCTCAGCTCAGCTGCCATCAGGTGTTTTACACCATCAAAGACAATCACCAAGACGTCCAACACCGGGACAACTTCCACAACGTCCAGCCCAAGTCTCAGGCGTTGTCCCGCTGCCAAACCCAGAATCAAGTCCCGCGATCTGCCTTTTATCCAGTAAACACCAACCATCAACCTCAGCTCCAGGGATACACAGCAAGGAGCTACACACCTACAGAGGTACGAGGAAACACAACTCTGTTCCTGTCTGCATTTATAAGGTTAAAGAGTCGGGGCTCCTGGGATCTGGATTATAAACTGGAGTTGTCAGGTTTATAGACAAAAAGAGCGAATGTTCTGTCAGTCCTTTTTTCTAAAACCTTTCAAAGACCTTTCAAATGTTTCTGTTGACAGAAAAATGAGCCAATTCTTCTGAATTCTGAACATCAGTGAGGTCAGGTTTCTCTAATTTAATTCAAGTAGATCTGATTCTTTTCATGCATAGTTTAGATAACCAGTTTATAGCAGTAGATTTAATATTCTCCGATATGACCGAGAGCATAAATGTTATCCTGAACATCACTGATAACTTCTGTATCATATTCGGGGCTTTAACTCCATCTATGTTCACAACAGCCATTTAGGCCAAGTAACGCCTTTCATAGTGAAAGTTAAACTCTGTGGGTTTGGGCCGATGGAGACCAAGAACCGTCGTGATTCTGGATTGGATTGGACTGAGCGGGCCCCTCTTAGATGTTGGAGCTAAGTGGGCGTTCGGTCCAAGCACTCTGCGGTTGAATGGTCGGTTTGAAGTCCAACCTCGGGTCCTGCGTGTGGTCAGAATCTGAAATTCTCATTGAAAAGTCAGTGGATGGTTGAAATAGTTTGCTGGAACTGATGGGGATTGGGCAACAGTGGCGGACACTTGTGTAAGCAGTAATAGCAGCTTTGGGTTACATCTCTACCACAAATTGATTCAAGTTACTCAGTTTGGGGGGCCGGTCGGGCATCTGAACTTAAAAACCTCCTGTGAACTTTAACCTCTGACTGACCTGCATTTGTTCTGGACTTGTTCGGTTCGCCTCGAGCCGACACTGCCGGTGTTTTCATGCGGTTTTCAGCTGCCGGAGCTTCAGAAGAGGGGCGGGGACCCCGAACCCTCCAGGTCGGGCTCCGTTTCAAATGAAAAGGTTGTTAGTTCGATGCCACGGCGATAACCTCAAGCCTGGAATTTTTACTTCATATCTGCTGCTGGCAACGTCCAATATCTTTAACAATAACAGATGTGCTGGATGGACTACAAAGCACTGATAAGACACACACAACCGCACACTTAAATGCACTCATGCAAAGGGATACACACACTTATGACAGTGTACATGAAAACAGACTCACACACGATACCATTTTAAATGAAAGGAGGAATTCAGGCTCATTCATTAATATGTTCTTTGTGTGTGTGTGTGTACACCTGCTGTCATTATCATTATTATTTATATCATTATCGTTATCATCATTTCTAATATTACTCCGTCACTCGGCCTGGCTCTTACTGCAGAAGCCCAGCTGCGTTTCCACAAATGTTTGCAAACAGTTAAGTTGAATTGTTTTTGGCCAAAAAATGTGAACTTTTTTTATATCTCACCTCATTACACGAACATTAAATCTACACTTTGATGTAATCATTTTTTCCCCCAGAGGACATTGATTTCATTGAATATATTTAGTGAGTAATGGTCCTTCTGCTCAAAATGAAACACATTCACAGCCATCGTTGATATATTTAACTCTGTGTTTGTTTTGTTAGTTGGGTAAAGAGTTATTTTAATATTATGGTCGTTTCTTAAATGTGTTCAACCTGGACCGACCTGGAAATACTCAGAGCTCTATTTTCCAGGAAATGGGGGAAGCATTTATCAGCTGCATATGAAGGAGCCTTCAAATTGGGTCATGCACTCTGTGACGCATCTGCAGAGTGGAGGCTTTAATTGCAGGTATTCACCCAAAGAGGACAGCAGAAGTCATAAATGACCTAAAGCCCTAAATGCAAAGGAACATTTGATGGATTTGATGCTCCTTTAACAGGGAGTGACGTCCAAATATGTTAAATTTCATCCCAACTTTCCAACAAAAACACCAACAGAGGGTTCAGGTTTGCATGTCAGACAGTCAGAAAACTGTGTGTGTCGAGAGTGTCGTTTGTGTAGCCTGTCCCTGCCTCTCGATGTGTATCTCTGAGCAGTGATGAGGTGCAATGAGTTCGTTCAGCATTCCACCGACGCTTTTACAGACAGATCCTCTGTAGTGACTCAAACCTCATATTATTTTGTGGGATCAACAGGAAGTTGCTTAATCAGGATTTTTACATGTTAGTGACTCTGGAAATGAGGCGGTCTGTCACTCGGTGGGAATTTTATGGCATTTCATGCTTTTATGATTTGATGGGACGGTGTCGAGAGACAGAACATGGGAAGGAGAGAAGGGGAAGGGGAATATTTGGCTCGGGTCAGCTGCTCATTTCTCTAAAGTGGATATTTGGTGGATTCTTCCGTCTAATTAGTCTATTTTAGGGTTTTGTACTGTTGTAAATCTAAGATAATGTTTTTTTATGGAGTTTAAATGTAGAGAGTTGGCCAGCCTGGATGAAAAAAATGTTCCACACTCAGCAGAAAATGCTTATCGCCACCACAGGCACACCCACTTCCCTTGAACGTGTGCTGACCAGCACCAGATTCAAGGCGTCCTTCATTCCTTCACTGTTAATAGCCAGCTTTAAATCTCTTCCACAGACGTATCCTGCCCGGCAACAGGAAACGACCAAGCTCAACAGGAAGTACAGCCTGACTGAGAGGTGAGCCCCTTCCTCTGACACACACCTTCTCCTTCTGACTTCATTTTCTTCTGGATTTGTGCGTCTGACGTGGCAGCACAGACACACACTCGCTCCGTCTCTGTCTGATTGTCCCTAAGTGAGTCTCCGGGGACGATAGGTGGGGTCAGCCTATTGTGCGCCGGCAGCGGAAATCCCACTCAGTCATGCCTGGCTGTGATTTTACTTTAATGAGCTCTAAGTGTGCAGAGCAATCATCCATGCTTAAATTGTGACCATAATGATGTGTGGTTGGGTGATGATTTCTGTATGTTAGCATACGGGGGGGGGGGTGTGTGTTAAGGGGGGGCCTGCTCATATTTGACCCGAGACAGAAACAGTCGACTGAGTCTGGGATGCAAAAGGGAAACGTTGACTGTAATTTAACCACTTTCTAAGGAAATGTTCTCCCCTGAAATCTCTGCCACACATCCATCAAGGCCCAGAAAACCCCGGGGGGGTCCTACAGTTTATTATGGTTTCATTTACTTTGTTGAGGGATTTTCTGTATTTTTCTTTGCTCAAATCAGAATCCGGCACCATAAACCAGTTAAACTCCCATTTAGAGGGAAATAGACCGCAGAGCAGGAGATCTCCAAATCAGTACAATCAGTTCAGAACCCTTTTCATAGAAAGCTGAGGACAAACATTTCTCCACGAGGAACACCATTTTTCTTTTCGTCACAGAGACTGTCCAAGCTGGAGACGGGAGTCCAGACCTCCAGAGACCATCAGTCCGCAGCAGCCGCCCCCCCAGCAGAGTCGATGCGGCCCCAGGCAATTCGACAGCAACGGACACACATTCCCTCCCCCGCCGGCTCCTCTGGGTCTACGGGGACGAGCCATGTCGGAGAATGACCTCCGCTTCGACAGCAGCCACCGCTGGTCGCCATCCATCTCTGCTGCGACCAGCCAGACCCTGAGCGAGGTGGAGGAGGGAGGGGGCGGCGGCGACAGCGGAAGAGAGGTGGGGAGCGTCGCCAGGCAAAACAGGAAGAAGACGCCACCTCCGCCGAGACCGCCGCCCCCCAAATGGGAACAGTTCCACCGCAGGCGTGCGTCACACCACACCCTGTTCCCGCCCCCCGCGACTGCTCCGCAATCCCTCCCTCCCTCCTCATACCTCCCCCCCGCAGAGACGTCCAGGCAGAGGTCCTACAGCCTTCCTCCAGAGAGGCAGGAAGTGGCGGAGGGCTGCCCTCGCTGCAGCTGCCCCCAAAACCAGGACCAACCCTTTCCCCACGCCCCGTCCAATCACAGTCAGCCCCCCTTTCAGGAGCACTCCTTTACTGTTGCTCCGCCCAGTCCTATGTTCTCCAGGAAGGGCTTCAGACCCGTGGCCCCGCCCCAGAGAGAGAGCGAGGGGAACCTGAGGAGCTTGTATGGAGGCCAGCAGGAGAGAGGGGAGACATCTCTGCCGCCTCCGCCGCCGCCAGCGGACGCCAGTCTGCGCAGGTCAGACGTTATCTGCTGTCTGAATGTTCGCAGCAGGTTCTTCAGATTTGATTTGGCTTTGTTTCATTTCATTGTCCGGACAAAAACAGATAAAAGTAACACAACAGTTTACACAAAAACAATTAAACACACAACGCACAAAGTAGCACAATCAGACGTTTTTTTGTAGAATCAGTGTTTTATCGTGTGAAATCATCTGTGTGTCTGCAGCCACAATCCAGACCAGGACCGACAACCAGTCAAACCCCACAAACTGCAGCACAACCTGAGACCTGGAGCCGAGTGGGACAGAGCCACATCTCCCAGAGTTCATAGCGACGCAGCACTTCCCCCTGATGTACAGAACGGAGGCCTCCAGTCCTACTTCGCCTTGGACTACGAGCAGCAGCAGCTCCACGGGACCAGAAGCTTCCACACAGAACAGCAGAAGGCCCCGGAACCAGGAACCGAGTCCGAGACCACCCTGAGCCCCAGTCCTGCTCACAGCCTGGAGGCCGAGCTGGACGTCCCCATGGAGACGGACATTGACGACTTCCAGGAGGAGGAGCTCCCGACGGAGGCCGAGCCCATCACCAGTGAGCTCCCGTGCTTCGCGCTGCCGGTCACCGTCCTGGAGACGGACATCGACACCTTACCGGACTCCGAGGCCTCGCCGCCGGGCCGGACCAGGGCCGAGAGCGGGTCTCTGGAGGAGGAGCTGGAGACCAGAGAGAGGCTGAGCCTGGAGGAGCTCTTCCCCCAAAACAGTGAGGCAGAGTCGGGCACAGAAGGCTGGAGAGGAGCCTACCAGACCACGGAGCACAACACGGACAGCTTGGATAGGTGGGGGGGGTTAAATCTGAGGAGGAATGTGTGTGTGTGTGTGTGTTGTGTATTAATTACACACACCATTTGATTTGTACAAGACCTAACTGTTTCTGTCACTAAGCTCATTCCTTCTTTCCCACAACCTTTCCAAAGCAGCTTTTCCTCCTTCGCTTTCATTTTACAACAGTTTTTTTTTTTTTTCCTTTTCTGGGGGGGGTCAGCTGCTGCCAAACACAACAAAACCACCACACTCAGCTCAGTCTGAAGAAAAATCATCCTCACATCGTCGGGTTTCCTCTCAGCTTCTTTCTTTGCTGAGTAGGAGTTGAGAGATTTCCCAGCATGCCTTTTTTTGCCCTCCCTTATCACAGAGGCTTGATTTCGTCTCTCTTCTCTGATGTGCCTTCTTTTTCACAGCCACGTGTGTTGTCTTTATCTCTGTGTAGAGTAAAATAAACTCTGGTCTCCTTGCCCCCCTCAGGCGGTCCGGCGGGAGCTCCAGCTGTTCGTCCTATTACAGCACGTCAGCAGCCAAAGCTCAGCTGCTGTCCCAGATGAAGGACTTCACTGATAACAGAGAGAAGGACGACGATGAGCTCACATACAAGGTAGCACTCAGCAGCGTCCTGTTTGATGACGCGACTCCGTTATCGACGTTCTGTGGTGTCCAAACAATTCTCCGTCTGTCGCGCAGAAGCAGCTGATGGAGAGTCTGAGGAAGAAGCTGGGGGTGCTGAGGGAGGCTCAGCGGGGGCTGCAGGACGACATCAGAGCCAACGCTCAGCTGGGGGAGGAGGTGGGGAGACGCTCTGCTTGTTGGAGAAGCTGGTGAATTTTGGGATATTCTCTGAAACTCAGCAGCTCATCAGTGTTTGACATCCAGCTGTGCCCCCCCCCCCCACACAGGTGGAGAACATGGTGGTGTCGGTGTGTAAACCCAACGAGGTGGACAAGTTCCGCATGTTCATCGGCGACCTGGACAAGGTGGTCAGTCTGCTGCTGTCGCTGTCTGGCCGGCTGCTGAGGGTGGAGACCACGCTGGACACGCTGGACGCCGAGACGGAGCACCACGAGAGGGTGAGGAGGCGAGGGAGGGAGAGGGGGGAGGGTACGACGGGAATGTAAGGCATAGTCGATTCAGTCAGGAAGTTCCACGGATGTTCACGTGTCCTCTCTCTGCCCTCCAGCTCCCCCTGCTGGAGAAGAAGCGGCAGCTCCTGAGGCAGCTGTCGGAGGCCCAGGACCTGAAGGACCACGTCGACCGCAGGGAGCAGGCCGTCAGCCGGGTGCTGTCCCGCTGCCTGTCCCCCGAACAGCACCGGGACTACAGGTACGGGCCCCGAGCAGCTTCAGGCTCCACTGTGGAAACAGGAAGTCTTTCTAACACTTTCTTTCCTCCCTCCAGTCACTTTGTGAAGATGAAGGCCGCTCTGCTGGTGGAGCAGAGGCAGCTGGAGGACAAGATCCGGCTGGGGGAGGAGCAGCTGAGGGGGCTGAGGGAGAGCCTGGGACTGGGACTGGGGCTGGGAATGGGAATGTCGATGGGATACGGACATTACTGAAGAAGAAGAAGAGAAAAGGTAGTCAGATTTAGGGAAGGAAAAGGGGGAGTTTGACTTTTATGTCTGACCAGAATAAAACTACAGCTAACAGCTGATTAGCTCAGCTTAGCACAAAGCAGGAAGACCAGCGGAAACATCGTTCCTTTGATTTTAGCTGATGGGCTAAATTAGCTTCATTTGAAAATGAGTCCGAGAAGAGGAAAGGTCGATGAGGACAATGAGACTCACTGCTTCACTCTGTGTGCCTGAAACTCGTACTGTAAAGCTCCACTTACCGTCTCACTACGATGCCAAAGACGTTTTCTCCTGATGAATGTCAGTAAGACGCTGCTTTCTGTTTTTTCTTTTTTTTTTGGTGTGTATTTAAATCTCCAGATTCAGAGAATCAGAAGGAGAATTGTTCTCGGTGCTTCACACTAAGAAACTGCGTTTCCGTTAACAACACTAAAATCAGTTCAGCTTTGTTAACCCTCACTGGGAAGTTAGTGAAATGTATAACACGTTCAGCAACACGTATACTGTATTATTCAGCATTATATCATCATATCTCTTTGTATTCTTCGTTACTGTAACATGTTTCACTGTGTGGAGTTTGACACGCCACCAACTCGTTATACTGTCACCTAATGATTGTCATGTACAGAAGACTTGTGTGTTTATAATGTATACGATGTGTATATAATGATTTTAGTTTTGTTTTTGAAATGACTGGAATTGGTTGTAAAAGATGAACGAAAAGACCCGAGAGAGTCGGAGTTTACTGTATATTTGGATCGGGAATGAATCCTGAGGAGAATCTGTTCTGTAACCCTAACCCTGTTGAGTTTGTTCCAGCGTCCAGTGAAGGAAATTCAAAATATCCTTTTTTAATTTAAGCTGTCTCGTTCTGTCAAAGAAGATCAAAATCACACACAAAACAGCTGGTTTTTGTCTGGCCGACAACCCAAAACACAACAAACATTAAATTCACTATCATGGAGAACATGGAAATCCTTTCCTTTTCAGAATTTTGCTTAGAAATGATTCAAACACTTAAAGAACAGAAATAATCTTTAATCAGAAGAGAGCTTTATCTGTTCTCAGTTTCTCCTTCGTCTGGTTCACGTTTCACCTTCAAGTTCATTAAAAGTTGCAGTTCTCACTTGGTTTTGTCCATTTCTTTGGTTTCAACAGCAAACAACCCCGAACACGAGATTCTTTTTGTACGTCGTGTGTGTTTTCTTGTATTATAACATCCGTTTTCTTCTCAACTTGACAAAAGACAGAAAGAAATAAATAGAAACTGCTTGTTGGACCAGAAACTGTAACTTTTTGTAACTGCAAAAACTTGTGAGCAGAAAAAAGTACCATAAATAATAACAATAGTATTTTAAACTAGCTTTTCGTCTTCTGTGGTGATTTATACTCTCCTGGATGAAAGGCCTCTTTCTGCTGCCTCAGCATCCGGTGCTGAAACGTATTCCCTTTGGCGGGGGGCCTGTTGTTTGGATGGGTCTGGGCGGTTAAGTAAATATCGCTGAGGTTGACGGATGATGGGTGCAGTGCTGAGAGTCATTCAGCAGCTCTGCAGGAGCTGCGGTGAGGGAACTAATTTAAGGCAGGTTAATGCTCCTGGCATTAATAATGATGGTCTTCAGGGAGGGGGGTCAGTTTATAAAAACATTCAAGGCAGAAATGACTAAAACATTGATGTTCATGCAGCGTCGGGATGAATAACAGAAGGCTGGAGACTTTTTAAAGCACTAAATTAAGAAGTAAAAGGTTAGGGTTAAAATAATAAAAAATAAAAGCACAGCGATGGATAGACTGATTAAAGCAGAAGTCAGTCTGATTAGAATAACAAGATATGAGTTTGTAACACAACTAATGATACAAACTGGATATTATAAATATCTATTTGATAGATTTTCTTATGGAATCTATGTTAACAATATATATTAATATATATTAACTATGAAAACAGGAGATGTTTTTTTCTTATTATTGTTTCGTAATTTTAAACATTTCAAATATTTATAATATCAACATGGTTTGTATCTATTTAACATATATCTATGTACATTATTTTATATAGAAATCAAATCTACGTACAATTTATTCTGTGATTTTTTTTGTGCTGCTTTCAAACTAAAAATGATTTTAATACTAAAACTATTTAAAAGTCTTTATTTGGTAATGAGGAGTTAAAATGTAACATAGTTAAAAATATAATTATTTTAATTGTTATTATATAAGATCAGTAATGGCAGCAGTAAAAAAAAAAAAAGGTTTTTACAGATAAATAAAAATAAAAATTGGATCAGCGTCGTTTTTTCTCGTCTGGTTTCCGGAAGTCGTTCGGCTTTTTTCGTGTGGTCACGTGACTTCCGAAGGGAGGAAAAAAAAACAACACAACACAACACACGGGCTAGCATGAAACACGTCCAACAAAGCTCCAATGACACAAAAACTACGATGTTTAGCAAACTAAACCGGCGGCGGTGAGCTGATGCCGGCCGCTTTTACATCATGAACCTAAGAGGACTGTTTCAGGACTTCAACCCGAGGTAAGGTTAGCGCCGCCGGTTAGCATTCCGGCTAATAGCCCCGCAGCTGCGGAGACGCACAACTTTGTGTGTTTGTTGTTGTTTTTTTATCCGTCTGAAAGTGTTAACTCATGTTTGTCTCAGCTGATCCGGTACAGAGAGGTGAAGTGAACCGATCAGCACGGAACCCAAAACGGATTTTATTCAACAAAAAAGGCCGTTTTAGCCGAACAAGGCCTCGGCTAACGAGCTAACTGTAGCTAAAGCTAACCGGCTGCTCGCTAAGTAATAAAGCTTTTTTTTTAATTATCGATCAGATTCAGTCTTCGATCGATCGATTTGTCGTGTTTTCAGCAAAATCAAAATGTTTGGTGGTAAATTCATTTTCATTAAACAATCCTCTCCAGTGTAACATTTAATCTGCTTTATTGGGTTTTGACTCGATTTTACCATCATTATAATATGTAAATAAAGAGGTCTAAAGGTTTATACGGAATTAGAAGACAAGTTTTCTTTATAAGCACATTTAAAATAACCAAAGTGCCTTATATGAATAATATAAAGATGATCCTTAAATCTATTAAAACATCATGACGTTAGAATTAAAGTCAAATGTAGAAACTTCTGATCAAACATCCAAATCATGACAACGAAGGTGTTTAACTCCATCTTTTGACTTTAGTTTGTGATAAATGACTTATTTTATTTTAATTTCTTATTTCTTGTTTTAATGCTCCAAAGACATTCTGAAATAATCTGATGTCTGAACAGTACGGTTAAAATGCAGCTATGAAGAAATAGTTTTTAAAAACTAGTTTTCATACATGACTGTATTTTCTGAGGAACATCTTATGATGATGTTTTTTAACACGTGTGTCTCCACAGTAAGTTCCTGATCTACTCCTGCCTCCTGCTGTTCTCCGTGCTTCTGTCCTTGAGGCTGGACGGAGTCATCCACTGGAGCTACTGGGCTGTCTTTACACCAATATGGCTGTGGAAGCTGTTGGTCATCTTTGGGGCCTCGGTGGGCACCGGCGTCTGGGCCCACAACCCTCAGTACAGGTAGGCTTTTCCACATTTCCAGTTCAGAGGACAGGAGGCTGCAGAACACTTTTTTTTAAATCAGCTGTGATGTGGATTTGTGGTTGTTCATAATCAAACAAGATGAGACCTTTAGTCTTCCTGCATTTTTATTCATTACAACAAAACTGAATCTGTGTTAAATCTGACATGATGGTCTGTCCAGGGCTGAAGGGGAGACATGTGTGGAATTCAAAGCCATGCTGATCGCGGTGGGACTCCACGTCCTGCTGCTGATGTTCGAGGTGTTGGTGTGCGACCGCGTGGCGAGAGGAAGCTACTTCTGGCTCCTGGTCTTCATGCCGCTCTTCTTCGTGTCGCCCGTGTCTGTGGCGGCGTGCGTCTGGGGGTTCAGACATGACCGCTCCCTCGAGGTAAAGAATCCAGACATCAGGCCGACTTCTGATCAGAAAACGGGATGTCATGTTTCTGATTTTCATTTTTGTGTCTCCTCAGCTGGAGGTTTTGTGTTCAGTCAACATCCTCCAGTTCATCTTCATCGCTCTGAAGCTGGACAGGATCATCAACTGGCCGTGGCTGGTGAGACACTCAGACACACAACAGTGAAACCGCAGAGCTCCACCTGATGCTGTCACTGTACAGTTTATATATATATATGTGTGTGTGTGTGTGTGCGTGCGTGTTTGCAGGTTGTGTGCGTCCCTCTGTGGATCCTAATGTCCTTCCTGTGCCTTGTCGTACTCTACTACATCATCTGGTCTGTCCTCTTCCTCCGCTCCATTGACATCATCGCCGAACAGCGGCGGACACACATCACCATGGCAATCAGTTGGATGACGATTGTCGTACCGCTTCTTACCTTCGAGGTGAGTTTAGTATTTTCTTTAAAGGTCGGAGGCGACCTTCTTTTAATAACACAACAAGGTTTACACATTACACCAAACAGCACTTAAACACACAACTCAGCTCATGAACAGAAACAGAAATGTTGATACGTAGAGACGTTTTGTGTACTTTTAAAGCAGGACATCATGCAAAGTTACACAAAATAACACTGGTGGGCAAACAAATGGCACTTTAACCCCTCCTCCTCTCTGTCTCGCAGATCCTCCTGGTGCACAAACTGGATGGACACAACAGCCTGAGCTACGTTTGTGTGTTTGTTCCTCTCTGGCTGTCGCTGCTCACGCTGATGGCCACCACCTTTGGTCAGAAGGGAGGGAACCACTGTGAGTGTTAAACGCCACGAAAAAGCCCCAAATAATATTATAGCAGAAATATGACTCGCAGGTCGAAGTAATTCTGTTCCTCTTGTCCTTGTAGGGTGGTTTGGTATCCGGAAGGATTTCTGCCACTTCCTTTTGGAGCTCCTCCCCTTCCTGCGGGAGTACGGCAACGTGTCTTACGACCTCCAGCGCAGCGAGGACCCCGAGGCGGCCGAGGATCTGCCCGTCCCTGAGCCGCCACCGAAGATTGCCCCTATGTTCCACAAGAAGACCGGCGTGGTGATCACACAGAGCCCCGGGAAGTATTTTGTCCCACCACCCAAACTCTGCATCGACATGCCCGACTAACCGCCTGGTCAGGGCCGCGGCGGGGGAGGGGACACTACTGGTGTGTATAACTCATGAGGCCAGAGCATCTGGATTTTATTTCCTGTCCTGAAGGATTTGGTTTCCTCCCAGGGATTATCAATGGACCAGAATCCTCAGGATGGTTTCAGGCTCCCTCGCCAAACTCCGAGGAGGAGGAGGAGCCAAAGCGCCGGACAGGTGACGTTTCACTGTGCTGGGTTTAGGTTCTGCTGACGGACGTGAGCAAACGTTTGACTCTGAAACACGGAGCAGAAATCTGCTGCCGTCATCGTGACGATGTTGGACTTGCTTTGGGATGGGGACCACTCACAGGGAAGAGAGAGACTCTCCAGCTCCAATCTGGGATCAGTTCTAACACCTGTTTGTTTTCGCTGCCGAGAGCGAGCTGTGTTTTCTCACGTCCGTCTTTAACAACCAGACGCCAAAATTATTGGTCTTCAGTTATTTGGGTGAACTGCAGAGTGATGTCAGACAGCACGCTTCTAGCCGCCGCAGTCAGTGATCTGTCCGGCCTGTTTTTTGCCCTAAAACATGTTGGAGCCTCAGTGTGAGACTCTTCAGGTTCTGTTGAGATCAGAGGAGAAAATTAGCAACTAACATCACCTCCTGCCAGCACGAAGAGGAGCCGATAACTCTGAAAAGAAACGTGGTTTTAAGACAGATCCGAGAAACTGGAGCGTCTCCTGAAAACGACAAACAGTGGATTATGGCACTTTGTTAACCTGTTGAACCCTTTTTGTATTCCTTTTTTTTTGTGTAAATAACAGAAGTGATCAGATTTGGGACCAGAGTGGAGATGAGCGATGTTAAACCTGAAAAGAAAAACAGCAGATTATTTTAAAATCTGTGATAAAGTAAAAAAAAAAAAAAAATTTAATCGCACATTAAGAATCCATTTCTTTCCTTTTTCCACAACTTCCTGTGACTTCTAATCTTCCAACCTGCACTCAGTTTAAGAGTTTAATGTGACTGAACAGTTTTCAGATTGGAAAAAGACAATTTAGCTGAAAAAAAATCTCTATTGTTATAACCTGAAGAAATGAAAACAATAGAATCATTTAAAGTCCAGATGTGATTGAGATCACACTGAGAACAGATCACCTGCTTTTTTTAAATTTCATTTAGTGGTTTTTATTTTTGTTGGTCAACCCGACTGCTGCAGTGTCCACCATTTTGTTTGTCTGACATTTTTTCCCCCATTAAATCTATCTGATTTATCCATGAAGCTCCAACTCCAGCACCTTATTTTCTTCTGTCACTAAACATCTATGCTGTTTACACACATTTATTTATTTTACTATTAGATGAAAAGAAATTAAACTACAAGCATCAGACCCTGAATTGTTTTTTGCTGTCATTTTCTTACATTTTGTAGTTGAGCTAAAATCTTGTGAATCCTAATTAAGCTTGTTAGCAATGACCCTAATTTAAATGTGTTGAATATCAGCTAAAAGAAGTTTGTAAAACATTAATGCAAACTGTCGAGGCTTAGCTTCCATTCTACCCAACCAGCTAAGCTCAGAAACCTGCAAACTAAATATTTAAGTTCTGTTAACAAAATTACTACAAATCAAATCAACAGTTACTGTTAAATTATCAGATGAACAATCTAAGACGAGAATATTATCCAAAATAAAGTTTATTGATTCAGTGTGAGGAATATTTTCCAATAAAATATAGCAGCATCTTTATATTTAATGAACCACGTAACAGCTGATCTGAGTCTGAGAACTAAACAGTCCCATTTCGGGTTAGAGTGAGTTTGTGTCCGTGTTGATCTCTGACCGTTTGCGTCTATGACAGAGCTCCTTTCGTGCAGTACAGCTGATACACCGTTCTGCTCAGAGCTGGACCCAGGTTTCTGAAAAACAAAAAGAAAAAGGTGAATTACTCCAGAGTTCTCCTCATTTCTCTCTTAAATCCAGCTGATTTCACAGGAAAAGAGCTGATCACCTTTTCTACCTTTTTTACTTATTTTTTTCCTGAGCTGCCCGAACTCAACTAAAGGGATCAATTAAACTTTTTAAAGTCTACATTAAATTTACAAACGAAATTAAATTAAAGTCTACAAACCTTTTCAGTTTCCCGTATCGGATAGACGAGAGCAGCTTCTCCTTCTCTGCTTCGCCTGCACATCGTTCGTAGGCGCTGAGGAGGCTGAGGACAAAGAAAAGTCAGTGAATGTGTGAATCTGAAGGGACGCCCCCTTTTTTCATAGTTTTCATATCAAACTGTGTAATATTTTTATTCTGAGTGGAAAACACAGCAGGCGAGCTGTGGATGTTTGTTACCTGTGCGGCGTGTTGTACTGCTCCAGTATGGCTGCTGCTTTGTCGCCAGACAAACCGCTGATCTGCATCAGCTGTCGGGCAAACACCTCCCTCACTGTCTGAGACTAGAAGAAGAAGAAGAAAGGGATTCAAACCTTCACAGCTGAGACAAAGAGTGACGCTGCTTTAACAGATGAACTGATGAAGGGTTGAGTGATCGGTGGACAAACAAACACACCTTGTTTTTGACGGCACCGTAGTTGAACTCGGCAAAGGAAAGGAGAGAGCAGGAGGGGAGGATGCCTCCTTCCTCCTCATCAGCGGCTTCATCGCCCTCCAGCTCTCTGGAGCGACAGCTCAGCGTCCGGTTCTAAGAATCGAGGAAAGACTTGAAACTAAAAACTCAGACCATAAGCTCACAGGGAGAACGTTTACTGAGCTAATAAGCCAAAGGGGAAGGAAGGACATGTTCCCATAGACTTCAATACAATCTGACAATCAGATCGATTCATCTTCACTTAACGGTGTAAACAGGAAGTAGATCGTCTCACCTGGTACAGCTTGGTCAGGTATCGGGTCATGACAGTGAGGTAGGCCGCCGACTCCCTCACATCCTGGACTCTCTTCACAAAGAAGCCGTCGACCACCTGACGCACAAAAACCCACAACGAATCATCAAGAGCCTCCTGAGTTCAGTTGGTCTATAATGATTCATGATTAACTAAATAATGAATAATAAAAAATAGAGAATTTTCTGCTATCAAAAATTCAGTCCAGTCAGCCGGCATGAGACCGACCTCACCTGTGTGTTGATGATGGCCTGCTTCAGCGTCGCTTCAGGTAAACTCAGGTGGGAGGCGGCCGTCCCGCACTCCTCCACCAGGTAGATGGGCCGGCGAAGACCACACCTCTTCAGCCGAAACTGATGGAGGGAAGAGAGGACGATAATAATTGATCCACTTTATGTGCAGCACATTTTTATCGTTAATGAATCTACTGATTATTGATTATTAGTTTAAAATCTGTGAACAGTCTAATATTCAAATCTCATTTTTGTGTTTGTGTTGCTTTGAATTCTAACTGATCTTAACTGATTTTAATCAGTGTGATCCTTCTGTTCCGACCTTCTGCTCCCTGAAACGTCCGTCGATGATGCTCCCGCACAGGTCGTCTATCCGCTTCCTCTCGATGATGTAATCCAGGGCCAGCTCCCTCCCTGTGGGGGCTCGTAGTTGACCTGGACACGCAGAAAGGGAGATGTTGAGCAGCACATGGATGATAGTTAGAAATACTGGGATTTGACAAAAACTGTTTCTCTGTGGACTCAATAGATGTATTTATTCCACAATTATTCTTATTTTATCTTATTTCTCATTGACTGAATATTCCCTGGAAAGACGATAAAGGAAATGAGAGAATAGAACGTTAAAAGCTTGTGTTTTTCTGATATAAGGATAAAATTTCTAAAATCTAAAACAGAAGTGAGCTTGAAAGGAAGATTCAAAAAAGTGAGCGAAAACGTCTCTCCTCCTTCTTCCTGCGTTACCTGGAATGGGCGCCACCTTCTCCCGAGCCACCCACAGGAAGTCTCCCACATTCAGCTTCCTGACGTCGAAGTTCACCCCGTTTCTCTGAAGCTCTTTGACCAGCTCCTGCTTACGATGGTGGCTGCCGCTGCACAGATAGATCAAAGCAAAGTGAGGACAAGGAGGGATGAGGACGCAGATTTATGTGGCAGCAGGAAGGTCTCTCACCCCGTGGTTTCTATAAAGTCAACACAGAGAAGGATTTCATAGGTCCCAGGTAGAAGGCAGCCTTCGTTTGGCTTCCTGTTAGTTGTCTGTGAATCCAAACCCACCTCGGCATCCTGCCGCTCTTTCACGTCTCTGTGGGGAGAAAATGATTCATTAATTTTCAGCAGAAAGATGAGTGTTTCACATACAGCGTCCACTCACTCTATTCTGTCCTCCTCCGTCTCTTCTTTATCGCAGCCAGTCAGGTCCACAACCCCGGGACCATCTTCCTCCTCCCTTCTCACCTCCAATCTGCCTCCCTCTGGTGTTTCTGCTGATTCCAGCCGTTCAGCCAAATGCAGACCTTCTTCAGTCAGAGAGTACCTGAGAGACGGAGGGAACATGAGCTCTGAAGTATTATTGGGGACCCACAGAAAGCATATTGACAATCACTGGTCTGCATTTAGTCAACAGAATCTACAAAGTTGTAGTGTGCCCTTCTTTGTGAGGTCATTTTTGGGAGTTTCACTCCTCTTGTACAGTCAACCTGCTGACTTTATTAAAATCTGTTCAACCTAAAATGGGGTTTAATGTTTCTTTGTTCACCACAATTCTAACTCTGGATATTCAGAACCTGCTCAGCGACTCCTGATGAATAACATCTAAGAAATGTCATACAACCGAAATTAAAACGCGATCCGTGAGTCACTGCTTAGGTTTCTGCCAGCAGTCTTATTCAAACAAAGACGAGTGGGTCCTGTGTACCTGGCAGGATTGTGGGTCTTGATCACCAGGTTCTTTTGGATCAGAGTACTGACTGAAGACCAGGCCGTGTACTTGCTGCCCAGATCAGGCTGCAGGGAAACAAAGGAGGGTAAAATGAATCCTGAGGATTAAAGTGAGCAGAGCGGGTGGTTCATTCTATCGTGTTATGAGAAAATACAAACTCCATTTACCACAGTGAAAGACTTGTCACAGAGAAGCTGAGCTTCATCTTGTAGCTCCAGCTTAAACATGTAACCTTTACTACCCGGGATCTGCAGAGAAAGATGACGACAGTGAGAAACTGAGGCCACGGTGTTGTATTTGGAGACATGTCAGTGGCGTCTGAAGGAGAAAGGTGCACCTGTGACTGTCTGTACAGGGTCAGCAGCACAGCGTAACCGCCTGATCTCTTCTGAGGCACATACTCCCGTTTCTTCCTCCTCCCTCCATCCCCTTCAGCATTTTTCTTCAAACAATGATGGGACGTTCAGGAAAAGAAAAATCACACCTTACTTCCTTTGAAAATCTGGATTAAATTTCACAAACATTTAGTCTTCAGAAAAGCAATCCTCCTTCAAAATAAAAAAAAAGCCAACACAATTATCTGACTATTACTAGATTATTTTAGCTAAAGCAAATAAACAGAAAACATTTTTGTCATTTCTTTACCTTCCTGTATGAAGCCAGGCTGTTGTTGTCTGGCCTGCCAGGAGGGGGCCCTCCTACTGAGAGAGAATGAGTAGGAGCTTGTGGACCTGCAGAGGAAGTGAAGACAGGTAAATGGAGAAGCTGCACATTGTAAACTGAAACTGGGGAAAATATTTTAATTACTCTTAAAACTTTAACCTGTAATATGATAAATTCAGTGTGTAGAGATACTTTATGTGCACAAAAAAACTGGCATACATGTAGTTGAAATAAAATAAATAGACTATAACTAGTTTTTCTATTATATCTTTCCTACTTCACAGAAATGTTGCCAAGTCATGTGGTAATAAAATCAGATGGAAACAGTTCACGCAGATCTGATCCAGTTCACTCAGCAGCTTCTTACCGTTCTGTCTGAGGTGTTGTTGGAGTTTTTCATCCAGTATTTTACAGATCCCGTCTCCGAAGTTTTGGAGGATCTTTGCCTCTTTGGCGTTTTGTAGTGGAAGTGGATACTTGTTGAGAGAGTTGATGGCCTGATAAAAGATATAATGACATAAACACAAATGATGTTTTCTGCATTAGTCACTCAGAACTCTCTCTCCTCATCATGACACCGTTCACATCTCCAGCAGTCAGCA
The DNA here is from genome assembly GCF_900963305.1 of Echeneis naucrates. Classification (NCBI taxonomy): domain Eukaryota; kingdom Metazoa; phylum Chordata; class Actinopteri; order Carangiformes; family Echeneidae; genus Echeneis; species Echeneis naucrates. The sequence goes on along the minus strand of NC_042528.1, from coordinate 1,549,246 downwards.
GGTGTTCATAATGAGATGCTCAGTGATTGTGTGTCTGTGAGATTATCTGTGTTTGAATTCATCCCTGCAGACCTGATGAAGACCGGAGCAGGGTCCTCCTCACCTTCTGGTACACGTACTGGATCTTCAGGCCTTTCTCTCTGGCCTCGTCCCGGAGCTCGGTGAGCCACTGGAGGAAAAGCGGGTTGGGACAGGCCGGCAGGACGCGTTTCCGACCGAGCCGGACCGGCTTTGAAGCTGGCATCCCTCACCACTGTCAGAGGAGAGGACAGGATAAGAACTACTAAATAATAATAATAACAATAATAACAACAACAACAGGCTGCTTCCTGACGACATGACAACAAAACAACCCGACACATCCTGCTACTTTAGCTAACAGAAGCTAACGTTAGCAACCTTTAAAAGGCTGATTCTCCCGTTTCCCACCAACGACTCTGGACGTGTACAGCACAAATAAACCTATTTGTTGAAGTTTTGTGGCGGTGAAAGCAGTAAAACTCTTTGTTCCTGCTAAATATTGGTCACCTTTTAGCTGCTGAGCTTTCGCAGCGGACACTGCCGCCTTGTTTTCAAACTCACTGCGCATGCCCACATCGGCACAGGTCACGTGACCAAGAGCGGCAGAGCTTCCGGTTAAAAAAATTACATACATACATACATAAGTTACATAAACATAAAAACAAACATGAAAAAACGTTTTGATTATTAAATCTGACAGATTAGATTTCAAAAATATGTCTAATAGCTGATTATAATTCCTGTTTGGACATAAATGTTTATTTTTTACGTAAACAAACAACACACATTAATAATTAATTTCATTTATGCTAACTGTTGTTTCATATGTTCATGTATCACAGCCTAAAATCATTCATTTATTACAATAAATATATAAATATATAAATAATCTTGCCCTTTGCATAACTGCAGACAAGAAATGTTTTTTGCTCAATGACAGAGAAATTTAGTAATTTTCAGTAAACCAATAAATCAATTAATTAGACCAATATAAGTGATGATTGCTAACTAAAACAAAGTTTCTTTAAAATTAACAAATGTATGAAAACACAAAATCTATAGGAGGAAAAAGAAAGAAAAGGATTGCTCGAACTTCACCTCTCTTCATGACTTTAAAGACCGTTATGTGGTTGTCACCTGAGTCCGCCTCCATAGATCCTCAGGCTGAAGGCGGTTTGCTGGAATCCTCCAACAAGACCCAACAGAGACCAGGAATCCAACCTCACCCTCCCAGCCACATCCTCCCTTCCTCTGCTTTGCCTTCTCTGAAAGCTCACACAGTCAAGAGCTTGAGGAAGGTGGGGGAATAATTAGTGAAGAACAATCTTGTTTTGTTGAGTCATATGCTGTTTGCCTTCTTTACATAGAATTTAAAGGCAGATTATTCCAAGACATAAATACAAAGGGAAGAAAAAAATGTAACAAGGAGGAACATATTTCCACATCGTTTGATGAAAAAGTATATATATATATATTTTTTAAACCGCAGTCACATTTATTGTTTGTAAATTTCAATTAATGTGAAATGAAGAAATTTAACATTTTCAAAGACTTTTTCATCTGGCTGGTTTTAAGAAAAAGAAGTTCAATTTGGGAAATATTTCCTATTCTTCTTTTTTTTTTTTTTTTGTCCTTTATTAATGTGACAGGAAATTTGATGAGAGAGGGAATGACATGCAGAGAAGCACCACGGGTCGGACTCAAACCCAGGTCTCCTACAATTACGCCTAATCCTGACTGGTACACATTCCACCAGGTGAACCACCGGGACACCCAGAGAAAGGATCATTTTTCCTCCAGGTCATTGGACAAGCCTTTGAAGAAGAAAACACACCAGCAGCAGCTGTTATTAGATGACCTGGGTTTTTCAGATCTTTTCAAATCGGATCATTATATTGCCCAGAAAATACGACACTTTGGAAAGTGAACCATGGCGAGTTGTTCCTGCCATAATACTTTCACTTATTGTTCAGGAGGCATGAACTAGACGCTATTTTTTATTTAAAGACAACCTCACTGGCCACAAGTCCCCATCACGTATCTTTTAGTTAAATTATAAGTAATGACTGTTGTCATTCGGTGATTTTGGAGACACAACAACACACAGAATTCATAACAAAGAATAAAAGAAAACAATTTTCTGACATATATTACCCCTTTTAATATAATGTTTTTCCCTTTTTCATAGATACAAAAATTCATCTTGCTGTACAAAGAAGCCCACAGGAAACATTTACAGTACAAAGGTGGAAAAATAAATTGGTCCTATGTAGAATTTCATGTAAAGCTATAAAGTCTGACCCTCGTTCAGATCATTCATTCAATATTAGTCATATTCCCAAATCCATACACACGTACCTTCATAAATATATACACATATACAGTACCTGTATCCTGCTTGTGTAATCTGACTTATCCACTCGTGTCACTTCGCCTATATGTCCATCAGATAATGCATCCATTCATCCTTCATCCGCCCCCCTGAGGTTATTCTGATGATCCTCCAGACTGTCCCTGCTCTACTGCCCCGCTGATCCGGTGGTATCATCACTATCGGCTCCTTGGGGAGAGCCTGGTGCAGATCCTCCCACCGACCTTCCCTCCCCTCCTCCTCCTCCTCCTGCAGCTCTTCTTGCGGCCTTCCCCTTCAGCAGCGGACTGTCGGGGTGAGACGAGGTGAGGTGGATCAGCAGCTCGTCCTGAGCTCCTGCTGTGTGACCGCACTCCTCGCAGACGTACAGCTTGTTGCGTCGCTCCTTGTAGGCGTACTTCAGGGTGATGCTGTGGATCTTCTTCATGTGGGACTCCAGGGAGCAGCGCTGGGTGAAGGCCTTCTCACACAGGGTGCACTTGTACGGACGGACACCTGCATGAAAACATTTTTTTTAAATGTCATTTCTATGTTCTTGCTTTGCTTTCTAAATCTGAAAAAGTGTGTTCGTCATGGAAACGGGTCGCTACCTGTGTGTGTGCGCACGTGTCTCTTCAGGTCAAAGGTGTCGTTGAAGCCTTTGCCACAGAAGCTGCACGGGTGTCTCTTGGTCTCGTTGTGACACTTGATGTGTCTGTTTAACATCCTCTGGTACTGGAACGTCTTCTGGCAGATCTGCATGAAGCAACAACACAGTCAGGACGTTTGACAGCCAACCGTCAGAACAGTTGGAAACAGATAAAAGTTCTTATACGCTATTTTTTTTCTTATCAAAAGGTAACCTCGACATAAGAAACTCAATTACTGCACTTTCGTCCTTCCAAAACAACATTTACATCAGAGTCCGGCCCACATGTCCAGATTTTAAATGAAAGCTCTCGCTGGCTCACCTGGCACACAAACAACGGCGTCATCCCCATCGACAAGCCGTGACCTTGACCTTTTGGTCTTGTCACCAAGGGGGCCTTCTCCGGCAGGGCAGGGGTGGTCGCAAGGGAAAGTGGCATCACAACGACAGGCGGGGTTGAAGATGGCGGCACGGAAATGGGAGGAAGTGCGAGTGGAGATGGGCATAGAGGTAACTCGCCCGTGGTAACCTGTGGAAGAGAAACATTTTAAATGTATTCATCTGTGTTTGTAAAAGCGTTTCTTCCATTTTCAAAACTGTTATTTAATAATCCTCTCCATCTCTGTTCTCTTTTCACCTTGATTTTGGAGCGGATGTATGGGGAGCTGCTGTGTGACCTCTTCCTGACCTCTGACTTCTCCTCCGGTGGAGCCGCCAGGCTCTGCGGTCGGCCCAGCACCGTGCTGGACGGCAGCTCAGCGTGGGTCCGAGTGTCCGACACTGAGTGCTTGGTGAGGCAGAGCGGCGAGGTCTCAGCGGGGCTGGCTTCAGCCTCCATCAGGATGGATGAAGGGAAGATGGAGACTGGAAGGAAAAAGACAGGAAGAGTCATTGTTAATCTCTTCAGATTTATTGCATTAAAGAAACATTTTTATCATTTCAAAGTTTTAGTGAATCACTTTTGGCCATTTTATAGACAAATCAATTTAACAATAAATAAAAAAAAATATGTGTGTGTGATTCCTTCATTCAGTGCTTATTTCTCTTGAACACATCACATTGGGTGCACGAAAAAAAACATCACAATTCCTCTTAATTTTAACATATTTAACACAAGTATAGACTCGCTATTTACAAACACAGAGAGGGAGAGAGACATGTCGGCCAAAGTGAGAGATAATTACAGAATGAGGCTGCACAACTTCATATTTGCACAATCTCTCAATTAGCAAACGCATGTGTGTGCGTGGGTGTGGGTGTGCACATATTTAGCCTATTGTTGTGTAGGGACTTATTTTTGCACGCACAGCCACACAGAGTCGTCACAGTTAGACTCGTCCAGCCAGACGGTCTTGCAGCACCAGCTCTTGCACCTTCCTCAAACAATCCACCTCCACAGAAGCTGGATCACCGTGTGTGTGTGTGTGTGTGTGTCTGTTTGTCCGCGCTACAACAAAACAGCACTGTAAAAGGCAACACTCAGTGTTGTCAGTACAGCCGTGTGCGTGAATATCTTTGTTTGTGTGGAGAAAGGTGTGGTCCAGGTCGGCGATGAAGACAACTTATCAGTTAACTCCGCAGGGACACAGATAAAATTCAAATGTGGGAAACACATATCATTCATCCTGTAGAGCAGCAGAAGTATAACGGTATGCTGTGACACTGCAGCTCTCTAACATCAGCTCATATCTGCGTCACATTCAGGCAGGATCTGCGCTGAGGTTCTGCACTCGGCTCTACGGTGACCTTCTTGGGCTAAAACACACACATCAGTGTCTCTAAATGCCTTCCGTTGTATGGTAGATTTAACAGGAATACTTTATTTTATTACAAGAGGTTAGAAGAGGTCAAGAGGAGGATCTCTGCCTTAAAAAAAACAAAACTACCCTTCCTACTTCTTCCAGTGAGGTGATAGTTTCTGTGGTGACTGCTGCTGGCTGGACATTTAATCTCATCTTGTATTGTTTGTTCACTTCTCCTTCCCCCTTCACGGTGGAATGAAGTGTGTGTGTGTTTTTTTTTTTTGGTATACATCTGTGGCAGGGAGGCTGATGGGGATCAAACACCCCCCCCACCTTCAGCAGAGGCAGAGAGGGCGAGTCACGTTGGTCTAAAAAGCTCTTTGATATTTTCTTTGTCCCATTTTTAACGTCGCTCAGCTGGTACAAAGTCAACAACCAGCAGGTACCTTTATCTAAAACAGGGTGTGAGTCTCTGTATGTGTGTGAGTGTGTGTTTGCTAAAGGCGCAGTAGGCTACAGGCGGTAGGCCCTCTGTAAGGTCCGTTACCTTTCCTACCATCCAATAAACATTAACCATCAGCAGAGAGGAGCGTGATGAACACTGGCAGCTCCAACACAAACTCACAAACATGTCGTGCGACCTCACAATGACAACAAGGAAGGCAACGTCACATAACCCACAGAGACAAAAAGAACAATAAATATTTTACATTTCAGTCTTAGTCCGGGTTAACTAAACCTGTTTTAGAGACAACTGAAGGTGGATCTTGTTGGACACAGTCAGGCTAACTGTTCCCCTTTGTTTACAGTGTTTTTGCTAAGCTACGTTAGCTCCAGCGACATCACAAATAAATAAACAATCATGAATCCTGAAATCTAAAACTTCTCCTGTAAATTATAAAATTTCATGTATAAAAGAGAGATGAACTGGATTATAAACTAAAACTGGGCCTGATCTTCCAGCGATGAACCATCAGAAACAGGTCCTGACACATGTTTGTGGATTGGGAGGCAAAACTGAACTCACACCTGGAGACACACACAAACACACACAGCGAGAGAAAACTGTCCAAAGCGCCTCATGGAGGTATTTAACACGCCTTTCTGGAGGCAATCATCATACCTCTGTCTTCCAGTGTGTGTGTGTGTGTGTGTGTGTGTGTGTGTGTGTGTCCCTCGGTCACAAGTCAGGCAGGTACATCAAGTAACGGCACATACCAGAAACTTCAGCAGAGACTGTTGCTGGGTTTGGTGAGGAGTGTCAGCTCTGCGTAATTACGCACAACCGCATAGGAGTTCAACATTATGGGGACACTTTTGAATCGTTAAGTTTAAAATAAGTTGAACTTTTATGCAACAGTTTTTTTGTTGTTGTTGTTGCTTTTGGCTACGTTACGTGAAGAACAACACAAGTCAGAGTCACTGAATCTGATCTGATGGTGTTAATCGGTCCATTTCACTGCAGGAAATTAGATGTTAAGGTTGAAGTTTTGTTCGTTTTTGTGCGTAAAAACTGCCTTGGAAAGATCAGCAGATGCTGTGGGGCCAACCTGAAACTCTGCCGTGTGCATGATAATCTGATTAAATGTGATTTGGGGTGATTTTTAGATGTGTGTTGCTGTTGTTGTTTTTAAAACCAGGTGGATGTTTCGCGGAGGTTTAGTTCATCCGAATGTTCCGGTCTCAAACAGGATGGAGGATGTAAAAGTCAATGATTAAAAGCTAACGGTGACGAGATGAGGAGGGAAGCAGACACCGAGGGAGGGAAAGGGGGGAAGGGTGAGAGAGAGAGAGAGAGAGGGAGGTTTTAGGGTGTAGTCCGTTACTTGTTATCTGATACCGACGTGGTCTTTCAATAAAAACCCAACAATGGGGATTGTTCTGGGAGAAGGTGGGGGGGGGGTTAGAGCAGAGGTGCGTTTCTTTAACCTGTCATTGAAATGCAAACAGCTACAGTCAAAAGCTCCAGCATGACAGTCAACACACGTCCCTTCTTCTTCTTCTTTAATGAAGAAACGCCAATTAAATCAAACAATGGAGCCTTTCATCTGCTTAATGTCTTTAAAAAGCTTTAAAGAGTAAACTTTAAAAAGTCCACAAGCTTCCAGAACATAAACCATCTCCATCCAAAGTCAAAGGCTGGCCGTCGGTGAGCTGAATAACAGGCTCATTTACAGAAGTCAGCTCGGCGCTGTACAAGGAAGGAAAGCAGCAATCAGGGGTTGAAGGTCGATGTGAGAGCAGAAAGCAGGTTGGGCAGAAGAGTCTACAGGCCGCAGACACACTTCTACGCCCACGCAGTGTGTTTTCTGTCAATTTAACAGTTCATTCACTGATTTCTCTCTCCGGCCAATTCTGTGATTGGTTCCAAAATAAAAAACCAAGCGAAGCCTAAACATTACATAAAAACACACAACCTCTCAACACCCCCACACTCTCTCTCTCTCTCCTCACGGCCCTCTGAGCTTCCCGTTATTCCGGACTGAAGCCGCCCCGTTACAATCAGCACCCCCCCTTACTTTCCCAGGACACTCCAACAATCAATCCACTAATTCAATCCGTGCGTAAAGACGCACTGACTACAGTTTGGATGCATACAAAAAAAACACACACACACAAACACAACAACGACAAATATGGCCTTTTTTGCAGCAGTGTGGACTCACCTGGGACGTAAACGTCCCCGCGTTCGTGATCGGGGAGTTCGCTCCAGTTCCGCTTTCCCGGAGAGACGTTCGCCTTTTTCACCAAGAAGGCCCGCGGCATGTCGGCGTCCAAAACCCGGAGCAGTGTTCAGGAGGGAATTTTTTTATTTTTTATTCCCGTCACCTTTAAGTCAGAGCAGCAGTGGAAGGTGGCGGCCCCCTCCTCTCCTTCCTCCCCGCACCTTTCTTCAGGCTCGTCGGCCGGTGGACCGTTTTGTCTCCGCACACCTTCACCTCGGGCCGGATCGAGCTCCGGATCCGGATCCAACAGAAGGTGGAGGTGGTTGGGGAGGGGGGGAGGAAATGAAAGTGTGCTCGGCGTCAGGACAGGTGAGTCCGCTCAGGTGAGCCAGCAGGACAGGTAAAGACGAGTCACCTGGAATAACGGGAGCGAGCGTTTGTGTGTGTGTGAGAGAGAGAGAGAGAGAGAGAGAGCGGGCTGAGCAACAACTATCACACACACACACTTAGAGAGAGGTGGGTCGAAAGCACAGGTACTCATTTAAAAAAGCAGGAAACGGGCGCCAGCGCGCATGCGCCTCAGAAATAACGGTGACAACAAGCTGGCCCCTGATACCTGCTGAACCGGTTTACCCCTCCTTCCGCCCAGCTCTCTCTCTATATGCCTCAGTTTATCCTTTCCTCTCTCTATCTCCACCTCCATTCCGCTTTAAGGTGTGGAAGTGACAAGAAGAGGAAGAGATTGTGTTTGTGTTTGTGTATGTGTGTGTAATTATGAAATATAGACACCCATATGGACACCCCCCCCCCCCTTTGGAGATGGAAAAAAAAAACACACTCTGACCTCTGACATCGTAGGAGCCGATGAGGATTCAGTCTCAGGTCCCAAATCCTTCCACATCCGGCTGGATTCTGGCTTCTCTTCCTCTCATGTTGTGGATGTTGTCCAGACTTCCAACACGTTATCTCACGTCTCATAAAAAATGCACTTCAGCTGCACGCCACTTTTGTTCTCACCTTTTTCTGTCGTTTGCATATTCAAATGTAGGCAAATTAGGTCAAAAAAGCCAGCGAGTGTGACGATGTCTGATGTCTGTCGTCATCCCTGGAGGATTCAGTGAACCGCTTCGTGGTTTAGATGAATCACAGTGCAGCAGAGAATCAAACAGAGCAGGTTCAGGGTGAAAGCTCCGTCCCGTCCTCTTATCTGAAACACACATTAAAGAGCTCATTTGGCTGCTGACGTGGTTTTCTCCCCCTCCAATGATTCCTCCCTTCATGACAGTTAGAATCAGTTACCTCAGACGAGGAGGTCGTGTTTTCACCTGTCAGTTGGTTTGTTTGAGAGATTATACAGGAATCACTGATCTGCATCAAACAATGCTGAGGCGTTGATGCAGATCCAGGAATTAAAAAAAAATATTGGTGTTTACATAATCTGGTGCAGATCCAGCAGGAATGGTTGGGATTGATTCATCTTCTGGTTTTTATGGATCTTACCCTCCAGTGTCCCAGTTTCCGTTCATTAGTTTAGTATCACAGCTATAAAGACCACGACAGGCCTGCAGGTATGTAAATGAGTCATTCAGGGGTCATCGATTGCCCCACCTGTCGCTCCCTGCTGTGTGTTTATAACCCCCCCAGCTCCTCACACACATACACACTGTCCCCTCAGCGGCCTTTTGAAACACCTGAAATCTTCACAAAACGATTCACCCCAGCTCTTTCTCTACGAGGAAAAGAGACCAAAGACATTTTAAGCAGGACAGCTCAGAGTCCGCAGTGATACGAAGACGTCGGCTTCTCTGCGATACTTCAGGAACTGGGAGATGTTTGGAGATGGCAGGCTGTGATATGGTTCATTGAATTGGGAACTGGGACACTTAAACAGGAAGTGTTCCCTCCCTGTTTCCGGTCTCTAAGCTAAGCTAAGCTAAGCTAGTCATTATCTGGGTCAAACAGTATTGTTTAGTCTTTAAACTTGACCTCAGAGGAGTCAAACTGTGACGCTAAAAGCCAGATTTCACTTGATCAGTTTCCACCTACAACGCTGTTAACAACATTATCATCTGCATCAAGAATCTGTTGCTGTTCCATTTTTCTCCTGCGTGTTCCCGCCTGCTGGGTTTTTCCCATTTGCATTTGCAGATATACAAAATAGGCGCACTTCAGTCCTCACAGCATTTATTTATTTATTTATTTTCAGCAGAGCTCTTTCTCCCCGTGAACGAGGACTTGGAGACAGTTATGAAAGGTGTCTCATGAGAGGCGTGGCGCAGGATGACCCAGGTGGCGTTCAGATCAGCTCCACTCTCCTTCTTCATGGTTTTGAAGGTTAGGGTTTGTGACATCGCCTTCAGGAATCCTTTTTGTTTTGTTAAGCAAGATATTTGTGTACCAGATTTAAGATTTAGTTTTAAATAAAAAAGAGGCGAAGATGCAGAGAGCGGGCTGAGCGCTCCTCAGACCAGTCCGACCTGATCAACAACCTCATCTCTCCTCTGTGCTACTGTTATTTCTTTGTCGTTCCGCCCTCTGTTTGTGTTTCCACACCAAAGAACCACAGATTTCTTCTCTCCTGTTGACGATGTTCTTTATTAACCAACAGGTGACACACTGAACTGTTATTTTCAACACCACAGGCTGTGTCACTTTGTGTATCCAAAACTCTCTGTACCAGCATTCATTTAAATAAAACCCCAAAGCAACGTAGATCTGTGTTTTATTCATGCTGTTACTGATACTTAATGTTGATGAGAGAGGTCGAATCCAGAACTGTGACTTTTGTGACTACTAGTGGTGGCGTTGCAGTAAGTATATAACAGCAACGAATATAAAACAATAAAGTTGATATTTGACGGTACAAAAATCATTTTACAGCTTCAAACATAACAAAATGTTTAAGAGTTTTCAAATATCATCGTCTCCCTCAAGAATTTTTTAATCAAACTTCTTAGAAAAGGAGAGGCCAAATCATTAGTGACCTCTTTGTTCCAGTTCTTGACTTTCGATTCTCTTCTGATCTCTTTACATATTTTATAGACTTTGTTTTCTGTGAACTATGTGGCAGCGCCGGTCAAGTAGCATACCTGTGTGTTTGTGTGTTAGTGCGCTTGTTCACGCCAAGAATAGCTTGTATAATAATATAGCAGTACATAATATAGCAGTAACTTTGTGTTGTTGCTGATCTTTTGTTGACTTGACCGGTGTTGGATTAATGGACTCTTGTTAAAGTCGAAAATGAAAGGAGCTGATTCACTTAGCAGGGCCACATTTAACTCGTAACTTCCACACATTTCGACGTATAAAAACAAAAACAACAAAAAAAAGTTAGCTTAAATAGATTAAAGTGGGTGGGGCTAGGATTTTAAGGCCACACCCACACACCTGCAAGCATGTCTCTGTGGCGCAATCGGTTAGCGCGTTCGGCTGTTAACCGAAAGGTTGGTGGTTCGAGCCCACCCAGGGACGAGCTTCTCTTTAGTTTAATTTAAAAAAAAAAAAGTTTATAATAAGAGAAAAACAAGCAAGGCTGGGTGGAGCTTAAGGCCACACCCTTTTAAGCTGTCATATGGCGTGATCAACTAAAAGGTTGGTGGTTCAAGCCCAACCAAGAAAAGTTTGTTTTAAAAGCAACTTACTTATTTATTTATTTATTTTTATACATTTCATCCAACAAACAAGTGTTAGTGGGTGGAGCTTGAATGTGAAGCCACACCCTCATCCAATCTCTGTGGTGCAATTGGTTATATGTTTGGCTGTTAACAGAAAGGTTGGTAGTTCGAGCCCACCCAGGGACGATTGGCCTTTATGAGTGGAGCATTTTCCTGAACACTTAAAGAAGAGTTAATAATTAATAATATCCATTTTCAAGAATCTAGAAATTTATTTTAATAAATTTCTATTTCAATATTTTTAAAGGAGAGGTGATAAAAAAGTGCAAAGAATAAACCGCAAGCATTGTTAGAATCAAACCCTTCCCATATTTTTAAATAAAGCACCGTCAGGTATATTAAGGAAGTTCTTTGGAAATGGGTCAACATGGCTGCCCCGCCCGAAACCGTCCAACCGGTCTCTGTGGCGCAATCGGTTAGCGCGTTCGGCTGTTAACCGAAAGGTTGGTGGTTCGAGCCCACCCAGGGACGGGATCGCTTTTTAACCCTCCGGATCATCTTCAACAACACACTCTGCTTTTTCTCATTTCAGTCCGTCAGAGTCAAATTATCCAGAGTCATCCGTGTTTTTATTATTATAAGTGTCAATAAGAGTCTGTTTTTAAAATGACTTGATGTGTGTTTCAGTTTGTATAAAGTCTAAAATATTAAATATGTAACAGATATGTCAGGACATGAGGACATGAGTCATTAGTTATTAGAAATAGAAGTTAGCAAATAAATGAATAATAATCACGTATTCACATCTGTTAATGGGTTATGTATTAATTTAGGGGAAACTCTGCCCTCTGTTAATTATTATTATTATTATTATCATTATCAGCAGTGTACCTGCTGTTGACAACCAGAAGATGTCAATATTTACCAGTAAAATAAAGGCACAAAAAGTCAGCAGGTTTTGTTTTCTGCTTCATTTTTTACAGGTGTATTTAAATAGAGTGTTTTATCTTCAGATAATTTACGGTTTGCTGTGTATTTGTGTGTGTGTAGCTTTTTAATAGGATCATTTCACAATCACCACATTTGATTAATTAAAAACAGCAGAATAAAATACTGGAAGGGATAAATCATGGCTTCAAACCACCAACCTGTCAGTAACCAGAATAACACACTAACCAAATACACAACAAAGACACAACACTGCCTGAAGGGGGTGTGGTCTAGTTTATTTTTCACAACTCTCTAAAACGTGTTTTTCTGATTTAAACTAAAGAGAAGCTCGTCCCTGGGTGGGCTCGAACCACCAACCTTTCGGTTAACAGCCGAACGCGCTAACCGATTGCGCCACAGAGACTTGTCTCTACGTGAGAAGGCGTGGCCTAACATATTAGGCCACACCCACATGTTGTTATTTTTCTCCTCTAAATGTGTACAATTTTAAATTTTGACCTGACAAAAGTTACAAAATGTGGCGTGAATAATGTAAATAAATCTCCTTAAGGACTTTTTCTAAAAATTTCTAAACTGATTCCTTCCATTTAAAATATGTAATTGTGTATATTTAATACTTAATATTTATTTGCTTTTATTTGATATGAAAAGGGCACATTTGAGGATTGTGGTGCAGTTCTGCCGTCCTGCCGCGGGGGGCGGTGATGAGCTCACTGTGTTTGTTTTTCAGCCGTCAAAGAAGATCAAACCGGATCTGTCGGTACGGCAGATCCGCCCTTCTCTCTGCCTGCTTTTAAGAACCGACCCGGACGTAGGAGCTCCGGTTCCATGATGACCGACCCGTCAGGCACGTCCAGCCGGAAGAGAAGCCTCCCGGCGGATAATGGCGACCGCGGCGGTCCGCTCCCGGCCCGCAGGCCGGGCCGACCCGGAGCGGACCGACACATCGCCGCTCTGGTTCTGGCCCGGGGGGGCAGCAAAGGGATCCCCCTGAAAAACATCAAAATGCTGGCCGGGGTTCCGCTCATCGGATGGGTCCTCCGGGCTGCCGTAGACTCCGAAATGTTCGACAGGTACACCAGAAACACAGTGAAATAAAACGAAACCTTAACAGAACAAGAACATTTGTGTTTTATTGTTATATCTGTGTTATTTCCTTTGGAAGGATCACTTACTTCATTCTGATTATTTATAATATAATAAGTTTTTTTGTTTTTAAGTTCATGTTGTAAGAATTAGCTGGATAGAAAGCCAAACAATTAAGAAACATTATTTTGTTCATTCATTTTGTTCATGCTTTTCTCACTTTTGTTTTTCAATTATTGATAATTTTATTTCATGCATCTACATCCATTTTGTGTATTACTCGTTTTCAAACTTGAGCTGTGTTGGTTGGAAGAAAACAATAAGTGAGTCTTTATTTGGGTGTGCTACTTTGTTGTTTTACAGTGTGTGGGTGTCAACGGACCACGACGAGATCGAGAAGGTGGCGAAATCCTGGGGGGCCAAGGTCCATCGCAGGAGCCCCCAAGTCTCCAGAGACTCCTCCTCATCGCTGGAGACTATTCAGGAGTTTGTGCAGCTCAACCCCGGTGCGTAAAACTGTCTGAGATGTAACCGCCGGGGCACGGCGTGCTCTAACCCCGAACCCTCCGTGGCTCCTTTGTTGACAGAGGTGGATGTGATCTGCCACATTCAGGCCACGTCTCCATGTCTGCATCCCTTCCACATCAAAGAGGCCCTGGAGATGATCCTGCTGGAGGGCTTTGATTCCGTCTTCTCTGTGGTCCGCAGGCACCAGTTCCGCTGGGAGGAGGTCAAGAAGGGAAGTAAGTCAACAAATGTCAAGTCAAGTGTTGATTTTAATTTCAGTTGGTTGATGACAATCGAAAAAACTGTAAGCAGGAAACAGGAATAAAGTGATATCTGTAACTGTTGTTGAATCAGGGTGTGGATTGCTGTGACAAGTCTTCGCTTGTTTTTCTGTCAGATAGCTCTTACGTTGTGAACAAACACACAGGTGAACACATGAATGAAATGATGTTTGGTGAAACCGTGTCCCTCTCGCTGCCTCCTCCCAGCTGGGAAACTCACCCGTCCGTTCAACCTGGACCCGGTCAACCGACCCCGCCGTCAAGACTGGTCCGGTGAGCTGTGTGAGAACGGCTCCTTTTATTTTGGCACCAGAGAGCTGATCAAGAGCGAGGGATGCCTCCAGGTAACAGGTGTCTCTGTCAGCAGCAGCAGCAGCTGTTGTTGTTGGCGTATTTTCTGATCTTTAATGTTTAATGGTCCGGTCTTTCCATCCAGGGACGTAAGGTGTGCTACTATGAGATGCTGCCGGAGTACAGCGTGGACATCGACGTGGACATCGACTGGCCCGTGGCGGAGCAGAGGGTCCTCAGGTGAGACAGCAGATCTTTGAACAGACAGAAGAATCATAATAAAAGCAGAAAACACACATTAAACTGTTGATGTGTCAGAGTGAAAGTAAACTCCGACCGCAATGATGCTCCATTTAGAGGGAAACAGACCAGAAAGGAGGGGAGGGTTTAGGAGGCGGGGCTACTGAGTGATTGACAGACAACCACACTCTCAGGTTGTTCAAGTTTACTGCAGCATTGTTGTTGAAAAATCTCATTACCAGAAACATTTGTGTTTGTGCTGAAAACATTCATCTCAGTTGATCATTTCTTCCTTTTTTTTTTTTTGTCGTCAGCGCTTCACGTTACAGCTGTTTCCTTGGTCTTTTTTTCAGGTATGGTTACTTCGGTCGGGTCACGCCGGAGGTGGTCCAGCTCATGTTCTGCAATGTTTCCGGATGTTTGACAGAAGGGAGAATCTTCCTGTCTGTGATCGGAGAGGAGATGGTCTCTGTCAACACCAGAGACATCACGGGCATCCGGATGCTGCAGAAGGAAGACGTGGAGGTTGGATTTTACTGCCAAAAAAAAAAATCTGCTCAGGTCACATCCTGGTCCTTACTGATCCTTCGTCTCACCCCAACAGGTACTGCTGCTGGCGTCCAGAGAAGATCCCATCACCAAGTCGCTGTGTGAGAAACTGGCCAAGAATACGGGCTGCGAAGTGATGGAGGTGGGAGAGGAGCCGCTGAATGATCTGAAGCAGGTGGTGGAGCAGAAGAAGCTGGAGTGGAAGGATGTGGCGTACATGGGTAAAGTCCGCCGGCCTTTAATGGCGTTGTCTCCAGATGAGTTCTCTGTCTTCATTTTTCCATTTCCACGCATTTCCTCCCAGGTAACGACAAGGCTGACGTGAACTGCCTGAACCTGGCTGGTTTGAGCGCCGTACCTGCCGACGCCCCTGTGGTCGCCATCAACGCCG
This sequence comes from Echeneis naucrates, assembly GCF_900963305.1. Classification (NCBI taxonomy): domain Eukaryota; kingdom Metazoa; phylum Chordata; class Actinopteri; order Carangiformes; family Echeneidae; genus Echeneis; species Echeneis naucrates. The sequence continues at coordinate 1,533,908 of NC_042528.1, read as the reverse complement.
CAAAATACACGTGCCACAAAGTCGGGGGAATGGGGGCCGTCAGGGAGTTCGCCGAGCACATCCTCCTTCAGAAACACAAGGCCAAGTCACAGATGAAGCAGGATCGCATCGACAACAGCAGCTTCTGATGGGACCCGAGAGGTTTTAGATTTAAATTCATCAAGGAATGCACGAGAATTCAAATATATATCGGATACAGAATTTTTTGATTCAAATTAGATTACAAATAGATTACAAATTCAATGAAAGTTGAGACTTTTCATTTGCTGGTTTCAATATGTGGGATTGTTTTGTAATTTTTAGAATGAGTGGAAATTTAAGTGAAGGGGTTAGATACTTCGGTACAATCAAAAGTTTAATTTTCATCAGACTGGTCACTGCTGAAACTAACAGTGAACAACAACAAGATCTAGGTTTGTTTTTTGAAGGATTTTTTTTTTTAATACTAAGTTAAATGACATTCCCTGAAGTGTCCTACACTACACTGGTCGAAGCATTTTAAACCAAAATGTATGAAAAAAGTCAACAGGCTTAAGAGTGTATCGATCTGCAGAATCTGTTATTTGGTTAAGGAAATAATATTAATAATAATCTGTGTGATTAGAGGAATATCTGTTGTTTCTTTTTATTATCTGATGTGATGGCTGGATGATTTTGTTTGTGGGAAACATGTCATTTGATTGTTTTGTCAATTTTTAAATGTCAATCAATAAATGAGTGTCTGAAACCGTGAATAGAATTTTTCTGTGATGTTGGTGCTTTGTCATTTTCCTACTTAATATTTAGAAAAAACTAAACAAGCTTTATTAGTTATACTGTCTAACTTCATGCTGTTTGGGGCTTTAATGTTGGCATGATGTCATTTCATTTGTAAAACAGCTATTTTGTTTAAACAGCAGGCTTCTTGAACTCCTGCTGCAGGATATGAATTTCTGTCAAACCGTCACTCAGCAGCTCAGTGATGCTGTCTAAGCCCCATTCCTTGAATGTCTAACATATATTTTACCCTGCAGGGGTTTTTGTCAGCTGTATTACTGTATCTTTGGTAACAGCCTTAGCTGAGAGATGAGCTCTTTGCCTTAAAAAGACAAAAGTTGGATATGAGGAGTGATTATTATTAATAATAATAAAACATGGGCATGAGTAATGAATGTTATTTTTCACTGTGAAGTTGTAAAGTGAGATTTAAAACTCAGAGAAATTATAATTCAGTTGGTTTGAAGAAACAAACTGTGTGTGTGTCGCTGAAGCAATTAGCAATTTGTATTTATTAGAAACTATAAAACTACACCAGTTGGAATGAGGAGGAACATATTTAAACTAATGAATCTCTGTTCAAATATTTTTCAGCTTGTAGTCAGTCGTTCTTTATGCTAAGCTAAGCTAATTGGCCTGCAGCCACATATTTAATGTGAGTCAGCTATCAAACCTCTCTTCACACAGTGAAACTCAGCGTGTTCCTGAAAAGCTCAGTCCTCAGATGATAGCCACCGAAATAACACTCAAACATTGTGGGAAAAAAGGTGATTGTTTTATTAAATGATCAGTAAATAATAGATACGTGATGATGTTTGACCTGTACAGAAAAGAAAGTCACAGTCAGCCATTAACGTCAGCCAAAAGGACACAGAGGGCCTGAGGATGGACTGGATATCAACAAGAGAAGAAGACGCAACGCACAACCTTCAGGTGCTTTCTGTCACTGTGTTGTGTTTACTGGCGTAATGACCAGCGGCCCGTCGTTCTTTCCTGATTTGTTCGTACAAGGGCTGAAGAACGGGTAGATGCTTTCGGTGAAAGCGTCGTTGAACGTGTAGATGTGGATTTTAGCATCGACGTTGTAGAACGACACCTGCAGAGAAAAAGAAGGAGAGTCAGTGTTGTTAGAAAACAGCCGCAAAAAACACCACAAGTGATGTCAAATCATTTTCCCATACTGCACCTGTCCTTTCTCAAAGTCCACAAACACCCCGATCTTATTTGGTTGGAGGTTCAGATGGACGTCTGTGGAAGGTTTGGTGCGAAAGGCGTACTTGTTCCTGGAGAACAGTTAAATACAGGAAGAAGGAAATAATTAGAAAGATGAAATGAATTTCACATTATAAATAATTTCAGGATAAAACTTTGGAATGTGTGTTTGCAACCGTGAATCTCTTTTGGCCTTGGAGGTGATGAGAGCTCACTTGTTTCTGAGGCTGAGGAACCAGTATCCATTAATTGGTGTGACTTCAATCTTCCCCTTCCTGTTGATGGATTGCCTGGCCACCCCCAGATCCCAGTCCGTCTTCCCGCCCACCTCCACCTGCGACAGGAAGAGGAACAGACTCACACCATCGACGCCACGAAATGCTTAAAAACGTGCTCATTTTCTGAGTCGATCATCTCACCTCCCAGTAGTGTCTCCCAGAGGAGATGGCCTCCCTCCCCAGGATGCACACCACCCTGTCGAACCGCTCCGGATTATCTGGAAGCAGCTGGTGTCGGTCTCCACATCTCACCTGTCGAAAGGCGTTTCGTCAAAACCAGCCAAACATCTGGACACTCTATTTATTTTCATATTATAGATCTATTTTGTCTTTGGAAAGTTTACAGAGTTTGGATAATAATTAAAGAAGCGTCTCACACTCTTCATGTCCTCTGACAGAATCAGTCTTGGATGAGCAGTGTTGCTGTCCAGAGTTACATCCACTGAGGTGAAGAGAGGTTAAGATTTGATTTAATTGTTGCTCCGTTGTTTTGTTTTCACTGAATTGGGTTTGTGTGTTTGGCTGTGAAGATACCTGCGTACTCCTGCACTCTCTTCATCCCTGCAGACAAACACAAATCTTTCAGTATCTGGATGTTTTACTATCAGCAGACTGAGGCACCAATCACTGGTTTATTATTGGTTAGGCTGCTTAAGGTGGACTGGGACACTCACTGGGCTGCAGCCGGACCGGACTGGGTTCCACTGCCAAGGGAGGAAAACCTGGAGACCAAATGAGTCAAATCAAACTGTAAAGGGTTGAGGAAAATGGGTGGAGCCCAAAATTTGACAACACAAACTAAAAATTCTAATAATTTTGGAATACATTTGCCAAATGAGGGACATTAATCTCTGAGTATTAATCAGGCCTGAGAAACTTTGATCTTTGTTGGTGCTTTTGGAAAAACGTTGAGTGACTTTTCCGACCTGATTCTGCGACATTATCCAGCTCTTCCCGGAACCGCCCCACCAGAGCGGCCAGAGACCTGTAGATGGTCCTTGTCCCCAGGTCCGTGTTCACCGACACCCCGGACCAGTCTTTGGCGGGCAGAGGACTGGAGATGGCCGGGAAAGTCTGGAGGAAGGTGGAAGTGGATAAAAGCTTTCTGCGTGTCTGGATCTCATCAAACAGAAGGCTTGATTCCCACCGACCTTGATGCAGTGACTGTGGTCGTCCGACTGGGTCAGCTCGGCGAGGGCGCTCCCTCTCCGCCGCAGCTCCTCCACCTCCAGCTCCAGCTGTCGTACCATGACTTCGGCCTGGTGCTCGGCCGCCCGCCGGCTCATCTCCATCACTTCAATCAGCTCCGCCTGCGAACGCTCGATGGCGGAAACGAGCGAGAAGAACAGGCCGACACTTCCCGCCGTCTCTCGCTCTACAGCCAACTGGGCCGAGAGAAAGGGTCAGATTCTGTCAGTTATCATTACTGCAATAACAGAGACCGGATTTACAAAGTCAGAATCCCAAATTCATGTTTGTCTAAAACCAGGAACCCTAACCTAAATAAGAACACCTGCAACAAACCGGTCCAACCTCAAACCAGCTATTCAGCTATTCAACATTTAATCCAACCCAACAGTCCAGTAAGACTTTGGATCACTCCATCAGACACACAGCTCCAAACATGGCACCGTGTTGGATTTGGAAATAAAACGGGAATAACTGAGATTAAAACTGAGAAAAAGATGTGAATCCTGGTGGAACCTTAAAGAACGTGACGGGAGGATTTACAGGTTCAGCCACATATTTAGAATAATCTGTCTGACTTACCTCCAGCTCAGATACTGACATTCTGATCTCTTCGATCTTCCTGATCCTCTGTCTGATCATCTCCTGGATCTCCTGCTCCAGCAGATTTAGCTGTGACTACACACACACTCGTGTCAATCAAGTCATCAACCGCCCTGCTTTGCTTTGTTTTTTGAGTAAACTTGAGCATCATTGCCTCTGTTTTTTTTTTTGTTTTTTTTTTGTCCCACCTTGGTTTCCGTCCACTCGTCTTCGACGGCCACCGTGTCGTGATCCTGGTGGGACTCCGCTTCGCAGTCAGGACAGATGCACATCCGGTCCGTCCTGCAGAAAATCTGACACCAACAAGAAAGAGCATCAAACCTTAACCGGGCACAAAGAGGAAAACCAGGTTCTGGATTCAGGATTCTGGTTTACCATCATTCCTCTTTGGTGGATCTCACAGAGGGGGAGGTTCTGGCTGCTCGCCGCCCCGCTCAAGGTGAACCTTCTCCGGCTCCTGGAGTCCAGGTACGTTGGAGGAGGCGGGGGAGGTCCGAGCTCCTGAATCAGGGCTGCGATTGGACTGTGGTTCGGTACTGAAGAGGCGAGCTGGGTCATGACTGGTGGGGACAGCGTTGGGGTGGGGGCCCCTTCCAAGATGGAGGACACAGGAAACAGGAAGCTTGTTCGTTGAATTTCATATCATAAGTTCCTTAAACCTGTTTTCTATCTTCCCTATAAAGTGGGCTCAGAGTGCATCAGGAAAAGCTTCAGAGAAACGAAGCAAATCAAAATCTAACCTTGAACGATGAAGACAGACGTGAGACTCTGGATGAATTCCTGAACATTTCAGGCTTCCTTAAACACGTTTTGTGTGAGTCTCTGGTTTTAGGTTACTGTTTTCTGTCTGTGTGAAGTTTTAAACTGGTCGTTCATTCATCGACCTAAACGACACGTCTCTGTCTCACCTTGGGGTTGAGCGTTGAGGCTCGGCTTCGGCAGAGTTTGAGGCAGCTTCTTCTTCAGTTCGTGAAATAAATCATCCGGCAGAGCTCCATCTCCTCTCCCGCCTCTCCTCTCCCTCCCCACCGTTCCTCCTCCCCTCATGGATCTAAACTGCTCTGTGATTTCTCGCAGCGTCCGGTTGATTTGGAGGTCCGGCTTCTTCTGGAAGGTTTTCTTACAGAGGGGACACTGGCACACCTGAGAGGAGACGAGGAGAAGAAGGGAGGAAGGATGATAGATTCCTTCTTTTTCTGTTTTCACATTCTGAACGAACGTCTCTGTCTCAGTAACAGGAAGAGCTTTGCAGAATATTTTAGCTGACCTTACAGCCGTCCCAGTATCGGCTGATGCAGGTCATGCAGTAGCTGTGGCCGCAGGGCGTGGTCGACGGGTTGGTGAACACATCCAGGCAGATGGAGCACTGGAACTGCTCGTCGGACAGAAAGCTGCCGGACAGAGACATCCTGGAGGACGCAGAGACACATTCACAGTTTCTCAGGAATATTTATAGACGTCTTTTTTTTTACGCCTGACCTTGTTTTCTTTTTGCTATCTTATCTTTTTATCATAATTATTATTATTTCTGTCACCTGGCAATGTTTGTTTCAGTGAGACATTCAGACTGGTGGAATTGATCGGTTTATTGCTGCTCCCCAGGGGATAAACCCCAAACTTCCCACTTTCTGTCTGAGAGCTGAAGAGCTGAAGTCATTAGCTAAAAACGGCACATTATGTAACGCACACATATCTTCGCCATCGCCGCGGATCAGATGAGGCTGGAATGAGGCAAGGCCAGATTCTGCTCTGCATCAGGCACAGAACACGTGAACACATGTTGGAACAGGTGACAGTCAATTCATTTAAACAGAGCAGCTGTGATTGTTTTTAATAATTCTGGGATAGATATGAGCCAAATAACCATCAACCAACGGATCGACAGTCAAAGTGTCACTAAGACATAAAACACCAACCGGACTGAGACATAAATTCTGACTGTCCAATTAGTGGATGACAAACGCTCAACAAGCTCGTTGTTATAAGTTACTCATTAGGGCAGCTTGTTTTTTTGCTGATGACTCAGCAAACATTTAGCATTTAGCTCCTCTGTTTTTTATATTCTTCTTTCTTATCCGAAGGAGCTGCCTACATTACCCAGAATGCAACAAGACCAAAGACGTGAGTTAGAGAGAGGTGTGATATAAATAATGTAAAATAAGTAAAGATGTGTTTTAGCTCAATTCTGTTTTAATTTTGTATTTTCAGGCTTGATTCTTGATTCTGCTTCAGTTTTTCTTCTCTGAATATGCAAAAGCAGCTTCTTCACACAAAGTTCCCTGTTTAGTTAAAGATTAAATGCTGATCTGTGGCTGACTTAATCTGTCAACACAACGCAGAAAAACAGTAAAACAAAACAAAAAAACCTGAATGGAGGTGTTTTATTACTCCTTGCAGATCACACCGGCTTTGTACCTGCCTCTTCTTTTGTGTAACTTCATTTCCCTGAAGGAAACTGGTCTGCAGCCAAGAGATTACAAATCCAAAACAATCTGCAACATTTTAAAGCTCAATTAAAAATCCCTGAAGCTCCAGAAAATCAAACTGGGGCGCTTTTCATACACATAAGGTGGGTGTCCAAATATCACATGCAAGTATGTTTGACAAAGGTGGAACACTTTGTTTCTGGTTTACCTAAAAACTGGCTTCCTCACTGCGGGCTCCTTTGGATCACAGTGACGTGGATATTTTGAGAAATAAACTTTGAAGATAAAATGAGAGAATTAAAGCTGATACCTTCCTGCAGGAGAAGTAAATCCCAGAAGCTCCAGAGATCAGTGACTGAAATGTGATTGATTGTGTCTTGGTTTCTATCTGAATCACTCACACTGCCGCTCTCAGAGTGTGTCTGCGTCTCCGGCTGGGAAATATAAAGGTTTGCATGTGTGTGTTTGAGTGAAGGTTGTGATTTTCCACCACACCTACTCACACTGATCTAACCAACAGGTCAATGCGGCAGGACTGGTTATAGCAGAGAATTACACACACACACACACAGTCCACAACATTTCTGCTTTGTGTTCCTCCAGCAGGTTGAGTTCCTGGCATCGACAACAAACAGAACAACACACTAACCGCACTACAACAAAGCTGCTTTCACTCCATTCTGATATTAATGATGGCCAACAATGACGTTTTAATGTGATGCTGTTTGTCAGCTGATTGTTTTGTTTTTGTGGTGTGCTACTTTGCTGTTGTGGTTGTGTGATGGCCTCCCTGGAGGACACTGCAGACCCTCGTGGGCTAAAGACACGTCCCACCTCGGCGAAGGCCTCATCAAACTTCTCCCCTCGGGCAGAAGGTTCAGGATCTGGAGGAGCCGAACAAACTTTTTATCCTCGGGCAGTCAGAGTCCTCAACTGTGTGTCTGGAGAGCTTCAAGTATCTTAGAGTTTTTTATTATTATTATTATTATAATTATTATCATATTTATCTCCTGAAGTGAAGAGAAAAGCCTGAAACTATTTCTTTGTTAAAACTGCTGAACAATGAAAATAAAGGAGATTCTGGTTCTGTCCACAAAATAAAATACATGGATGGATGTGATTGGATTGATTTTTGTCTGGCTCTTCATCATTTTCAGAAACAGGTGATGGACTCTTCCTCTTCTCGGTGTGTATTAGGTACATGCTAAGCTAGGCTAACAGCTTTAATCTGTGCATTTCTCTGCAGCTGAAAAGTGTTTTTAAATAAAAATAGCTCTTATCGTCTCCCACATCTGTGTCATGACATCTCCATCGATACAGCGCTGTGAGAAATGTGTGTGACTTTATTTTGCTCTTTGTTTGGCTCGGCTTTCTTTAATCTTTGTGCGTTTTTGTGCGCGTTTCTCTGCACAGATGTGAGCACACTTTGTATGGACCAGAGTCATCTCATACTTTTCACGTCTCTCATTCCCTCCGGCTAATGAGGCGTCAGGCCAGAGCGAGATAAGACCCAAACAGGATGTGACTTTTCGTTACAAAACAGCTTTCTTAGTAACACTAACCTGTGAAACATGCTAATACATGCAAATACATGTTTCTGGGTCATTGTGGGGTTTTTTTTTTTTTTATTTAACTTAACAAGTAGGAAACTTTTCACATTGACAATAATAAAGATGTGTTTGTGTTCTTTTTCAGTTCTTTTTCTTTATTAAGATGACCCGCGGTGGAGTCATTTGTTGACAAATTCGATCCCTGATTGTCAAACTTTTTGCATATTTAAATTCAGATAATATTGCTAAACACTTGAAATACAATTTTCAACTGCATATTGTAGACATTGAAGTAAATTGTGTGTGGGTAGGTGAAAATGTTTTCCACGAGCTGCCCCGGGGAGTTTTTATCGGTATAATTTCAGATAAACTCCCTTCACTGTAAACACTTAGCTATCTCCGGATCAGCAGAGTACCTGCCGTACTTTTCTTCTTGTACATTCTGCACAGACACTTTTGTGTTATTGTTTCGACCTGTGCTGCAAGTCTTCAGACGGATGACCTAAATAATTAAACAATAACATAATGAGCATATTTACACATCCAGTAGTTACTATTCAAATGCATTCATGTGTGTCTCTTAATCTGCTCAATGTGTTTTTTTTAATATATATATATTTATTTATTTTTTATATATATATATCCATTGGCCCTTAAAAATATTTATCATGAGTACTCATTTGGTGGCTCATAAGGTGAAAACAACATTGTATTGTACAACACAACTCTGCTGGTCACATTTGCCTTTCAGTTACTGGTTCATTCTGGTCCATTGGTGGAGCGCCTTACAATAACAACATTAGGGCTTGTCCTGTTGTGACACGCTGAGTTTCGGCTCTGGGAATGATCAGTTGTCCCTCATGTTGTGTTGTTTTGTTTTGTTGTTTTTTTTTTATACCCATTTACCTGCATCAACTCCTTTTCCCCACCTACATGTCAGTCAGAATCAGGAGGGTTTTTTCAAATGACAAGAAAAAAACTCTGACAAATAAAACAAAGGAAGAAAGAATTCTAGAAAAATACACAGAAAATTTATTTTGTACAGAAAAACTGGAGTCTGGGTCTACGTGCTACTGAAGCTGCAGCTGAATCCGATGACACTACTCTTTTCAGTCATTAGGAACGAGTTATTGCACCTGGGGCTTGTTTACCTTCTGTGTTTTTAAATTAGACAAATCAAATTCCAATAACTTTGTACTGACTAAAAATTCAATTAATGTACAAAGTTAGAGCTTCTGATTTTTTATTTTTTTTTAATCTTTCCTAAAATACAAAAACACAACACTTACCCCGTCATTGTAATGACTGGTAGATACTCTTAGTTGTGCGATATCCAACTTGTTTCTTATTGCACACAAGCACCCACAAAAGAGATTTAAGTTTCCCTCTGCTTTAACGCTTACGGCTCAGTCCAGGAGCTCTACATCCCTTCTAACAGCACCTTTGGCTTCCTCGCAGGCTTTTTCTTGGTCTTGGTTGCGTTGCTGCTGCTGCTGCTGCTGTTGTTGTTGTTGCTGCAGCTGCTGGCTCTCTTCATCTGGTACACCACCTCCGCTGCTTCATCTGAGAGCGTCTGCAGAGAGAAGAACCAATCCGTGTTTTTACATCCAGGCAGGCTGTGCAGAGTTTGGCGTGAATATAGAAGGAAATTTTAGCTGCTGCCATGCTCAAAGGCAGCTGAATTTACCTGAGACTCAGTGGTGAGGTCACAGATGGTCGTCATGGTGTCCATCCAGTTGCCATAGATACTGTCTTGCTTTTCGATTGGCCTGTGCTTACTTTGAGGCAAAAAAAAAAAAAGGAATCAAAAATGAGGAAATGAGCGTGCACAAACTCAGAGGTCAGACCTGATACCTGATTTGTTCCAGCAGGTCTTGCTGAGCCTTCAGCTGCATCTGTGCTTCCCGTACCCGACCCTCCATGGTCAAACAGGCGCAGAGCTGAGCGCAGTGGACGCTGAGGATCGCCACGTTGACACGGCTGGCCCTGATCCGGCTACAGGCAGACAGAATCCAAGTTAACTTTTCTAACAACCAGCTGCTGAGCTTTGTTTTGTTTTTTACCTGGAGGAGGCCACCGGCCGCAGCTCGGTCAGGACCCGGGTGACTCTCTGCTGGTCTCTGGTCTTGAAGTGCAGCTGGACCTGGAACGGGAGTTTGTCCCTCTGCTGGAAAGCTGACGCACACAAACAAATGGACCTTATTTTTCTTCTCCATGTCTCGTCTGTATTTGCTGGTAACGTAGTCGTATTGGTGTTCTGTCAGTCTTACCCTCCATAAATTCTGGTTTGACTGCAAACTCGAAGGTGATTTCCAGCCCCTTGGTCACATTTCCTATCTCTCTCACCATTTTGTGGTCGTTTTTATTCTCATAGGGAAAATACCTGCAGCCACAGAGAGAGGGGAATTAAAAACCTCCGTTTTATTGGCACGTTTGGTTGATAGATTCATTTTATATGAGGTCAGTGAAGGCTAATCTGTTAGCACAGACCACTTTATTGTCGATGTTGAAATGTTCTTGTAAGTGTATTTTAAACATCACTCACATCCCATCAGAGCCGAGGAGTGTTGCCGTGACGCCTGTTGCTAGGACATTATCCATGGAGGCTGATTGGATCTCCGTGGCAATGGTGCCAATGTTGACGATGTTCACCTACGCAGGAGAGGCAGTTTGTTCAGTTGGTGAGAAATAATAATCATCATTTTCTATTCTCAAAACGTGTCTTTGCTTTGGCCTGACCCTTCCCCCAGTAGAGTCTGCAAGTCTCCCAACGTCAGCCAAGCGGCAGTCCGTCCCTTCGAAGCTCATCACTGATATAATGACTCTGTCAGAGGGGAAGACCATACGTGTCCTTCTATTCTTTTTCTTTTGCGTTTTATTTATTCACATAAATGTTTGTGCGTCCTCACCCACTCTCCACAGCCTGAAGAGCTAGCTGTGTGTAGAAGTGTGAGATGGGGCTGGACGAGGACAGCTGGGGCGTTTCCTCCATCGCACCCAGCCCAATGTTTGCTCTGCCATCAGTACACAAAATCACCTGTGGGACCAGGTGAAAAGGTACGTTATCAACAAGTCTTCTCTGTCAGCTGTGGGTCACACAGTGTACACACAAGTCCTGCAAAGCTGACCTTTGACCCGGGGTACCTGGACGCCATAGCGACCGAGGCTAACGCCGCAGGACCGAGACAGGTGGCTCCGTGTTCCCTGAGGCTGGATGGACGACACAGAGTTATGAGGAGCAGCTGTGTAGCACAGGGACTCTGTGGGTCACTTACTTACTCTTTGACTCGTTGTGTGAGCTGCAGGTAGGTCTCAGCGATGCAGTGAGGGATGCTGTAAATGGCCCCCTGCTGCCAAATGTGGTTGTAGTCGACCAACGCCCAGTCCCTGAGGGTGAGAGGGGTTCTCGTACCATCGCCGTATATCACAACCTTTAGGAGGTCAAAGCATCATGGGAATTCATATTTAAAAGACAAGACAAGATTTTCCATTATTGGCCCCTCGACGATACGACGATAACAACAATACATGAATAAATATATAAAACTGGTGTGTGTAAAAGTGTGATAAAGGTTGATGTGCATGTAGCTGAGGATAAAGCTGCATTTAACTCCCTTCAGAGGAAACATAGAGCCAAAGAAAAAAATTCCCAGAGGGAATAATAATAATCCTTCACTGCAAACAGGAAGTCGACTCTTGTTTTTATATTAGTAAAATGGTTAAAACAGAAGAATTCTGATTGAATCACAGCTATTAGTCCATTTCAACCTTCAGGCTGCTTCATGTATAAGCCTGAAGAAGTAAAACTGGTCAGTGTTTATTTCCCTTAAATTTACCATTTTGTGTTTAACTTGCTTTCTGGATAGAAAGGACTAACAGTAACTGAAGGAAAAGCACATCGTTCATAATAATTCTATTTATTCCGTCTTTTAAGAAATAACTTAATTTTACCTCATCACTAAAGGTGACCAGCGCGACTCTCCTGTGTGGCGACTGCTGCAGCGTGGAGGACAGCGTCCTCTGCAGGGCATCCTGGATCCCCTGAGTTCAACAAAAAAACGTTTTAAAACCAGCAACTGTGTTGACTCTGAACTCGACAAAACAACAACAAATCAACATCTCACCTCTAATCTGGATACGTGTGCTGGAAATCCGTCGCTGGATGTAACCTGGAGGAAACAAAATGTGATGAACTTAATATACAAGAGTACAAGTTTGTGTTTTTGGACATTTTTAATTTGACTATTGCACATAAAAATAGATATAAAAACAGGAAGATAGCTTTATTTTCAGTTTCCTGACTATATAAAACCAACTATAAATATTTTATAATCTAATTTCAAACTTTTCATTTGTAACTTAAAACGAATGAATCATAACGTTGACAGGAAACGAAGCAGGCCAGTCGGCGTTAAGTTGTTAAACACTGCAGCGGTTGTGTGTTTTTGCTGGTGGGCCTTTGCACAAACACACACCTCTGTGGTAACACACATGCTCCCAGAAATGTCCACGCAGAAAACCACCAGTGTGTCCTCCAGGTTCTGGTAGTCGGTGTCACTCTCGTTGGGCAGGTAAAGGTCGTCGCTGTGCACACCTACACGCTGACCGACGCACAACTTCTCCAGGCCTTCGCCAACACCGTTCTCACATCCACAAAACTCACACAGCCACACCTGAAGGAGAGGACGAAGGTGGCGCGGGTTCATTCTTCACTGTCGTCTTTGTACAGAAGGGTCAAAAAGGTCAACAAAAAAAAAGAAACATTAAGAGGGAGACTTACATTCTTCTGCACAGAACTCAGACATGACAAGGCAGCACTACATTTCCCACAAACCACCGGGCTCTGGAGGGTCCCTGTACCTGTGGCTGTTTAGGAGAGGTGGTGAAAGAGAAACAGGTTGGAACAAACAAACAAACAGGAGGTGTGTTGGTTGTGTGTCTGCGTGCCAGTCTGACCTTGCTGGATGTTAACCAGCTTCCCAACGTTGAGGGAGACGACGTTGACGTTGGCGTTCAGCCTCACCTCGGCCTCCAACCTGTCAGCTGACGGGAGGAGGAGGACGGTCAGTATGGCATTTATGTAAAGAGAGAGAAGGAGGGAGACAGGATGGAACAACAACTCACTTCTGGGTGGGACCGGAGGGGGCAGGGAGCGACGGCTGGTGGGAGGAGGAGGAAGAGGAGGGGACGTGAGCTGGTGTTTTTTCAGGTGGCGAGGAGGCAGCGGCGGAGGAGCAGAACCTGGGACAAGAAAAGTGTGCAGTTGGCATTACACACTACCACTCACACCTCGCTGCAGCCTCCTCTGCTCTGCGGCTTTTTCTTTACACAGGCCCACAAACATCCTCTTTGTGTCTTTGTTTTGTGTTCACTGTCCACTACATCTGATGATTGCGGTACAAACTCATTTTGTCGCAGCATAATTGATAAGCTGTGTGGACTTTCCCCCGTTGAAGAGTTATCTTTACATCTTTTTTTATTTTACTCTGCCTTTCTGCCTTTCTGCTGCTTGCATTTGCAGAGGCTTGCCCACACACACACAGTTGTAACTGTCTAATATGTTTTCCTGTTATTTCACTGCAGTACTCCTGAGAATGAAATGACAGAAAAACAACAGTTGTGTTGCTCTTTATGGATGTTTGAGGCAGAGTTACCTTCTTTAACAGCCGCTCTGTTGTCATACACATGATCGCTCTGATCACCTGTGAAAGTTTGAACACTCACAATGAAAACGATGAAATCAAACATGTTAATATTTCAGAAGACACCACAGTGTGTTAAAAACTGTTTAATGAGTTTCATTATTTCTGTTTGTTCTGTGAATTTCCAGCCTCAAGTTCAGACCATGAAGTGATCTGATGTACAACCTGCCAGAAACCTATAATTTGTAGTTTTTACAACTAATATTTAGCTTAGATGTTGCTGACCAAAGCAGGGTCTGTTCACTTCCACGTTAAATCAAATCTCTTTTAACAAATAAGGTTAATTCTCCTAACCATGTACCTATGATTAGTTTTGTTTCTGTACAATCAGCCAGTTTTCTCACTTTGAAAGAATTTCCACTGCATTTAAAACTTGAGGTTGTTTGAAACTGTAAATTCAAAGGAACGGAAAAAAAAGAACAGGTTTCACGTTGATTAAGCAGCTCTTCAGTGTGACGTTTAAAAAAAAGAAAAAAACAAAACCCCAAAACCTGTTTTCTGCAGTTTATCACATTAAAATGTTACTGCCTGATGTCTTCCTGTTGTTTCGCTGCAGCTCTCTTGAGGATGAAAAGACAAAACAACAGTTTGGATATATTCAGCTTTACGAATGCTGTGTGTGACAGAAATACCTTCTTTAACAGCCACTCTGTTGTCAAACTCATTCTGAATCAGAAAAGCTCCTGTGGAAGTTGGAACAATGATTTTATTAGTGCTTATTTGATACGATATTATATTTTCACACGAGATGAAGGGATGAAATGATCTTATTAACCCTCAGCCACGCGGTTATTTTGAAAAAAAGAGCATGAAGTGGAAGGTGACTGATCACACAGATAAATTAGATAATGAATTTGTTATTGAGTGAGGAGGAAATGGAGGTTTTTTTCAGGTGACAAAGGGCTTCAAAACAGAGGCATTAACCATCACACAGGTGGGATAGTAATAATAACAATCGATTCATGGGATATTTAAACGCACTCACCTGATCCATCAGATATCCAATTACACACAACATGACTGCAGGCAAACTCCATCTGAAACACACAGAAATGAAGCAGAAATCACGCAACTGCAATTGGACTGAACGCACACAAAGGAAGCAAATCAGAGATATCAGTGTGCTGTGAAGAAATAAATTACATCAGCTAAAAGAAAACGGCAGATCAGTTTCCTGGCAGTCGATCCGTCACCGCCGCAGCTACTGAGGCCTTGTTTTGGTTATTGTTCTGGTTAACAGGTGTCTGAGTACAACTGTGACAGCAGGCGTTTCCTGTTTTAATAACTTTAAGGAGAAATTAACAATCTGGTGTTTCACAGGCTGCTGAAAGTTAAAATAAACCTTTAACGTGTCCAACACCTGCAGAGGTTTTACATAAATCCATGAATTTTACTGTCCCTGTTAAACCAACTCATCTCCACTTGGCTTTGCTTTTTTTTTTTTTTTTTTTTTTGCATCACTGCTTCTTTATTTGGACAAATATCATTCTGCTCCTGTAACTGTGTTTCCATTTACTATTTTCTTTTATTTTCTTCTTCCTTTTCCTTGTTTCAATTTGTGCAGCAGACAGAGCGGTAATGCCACTAAAACAATATTTGAGATTATCGAATTAGATTGTTGATATACAGTTGCAGCCCTGATTCAATAATATGAACAGATATCAATATATGAAAATGGAGATTCTGCCAACCTTCTTTCCTTCAGCAGTTTTAAAAGGGTCACGGCCTTGAACTGCTTCCTGGAGTTTGGCTTGGCTGCCTTAAATCGAGATTATGAGATAATTTGATGCAGAATCTTGAATAAAATTCCGATAAGTTAACCACCTTCTATAAAATGAAATCCGCAAGATTGTAAAATATTTCCTTTAATTTTAAACAGATTAACCAACCTGATCGAATCTTACCTAATCAATACGGAACAGTCCAACAGTAAATTCTGCCCTCAAAGCAAAAACCTACAAAGTCTCTCTATTTTTGCTTTATTCCTCAGATATTTATCCAGCAGGTCCACAGGCTGGTTTAGTTTTTCTTTAGTCAGCACATCTGTTTCAACAGCTCTCACTATCAGACACCTTTCTGTTCACTGAACTTTTGGCTTAGATGTGAAATAAACCATCTTGTTGCTTGATGCTGCTCAGGTTGGTAAAAAAAATGCCATCAGCACCTTCTTACACTTGCGAAACTGCAAAATCTGCAAAATGGGAAGCACAAGGTGTTCAGATGAGTTGTCATGCTGGCTCTGCCTTCAGTAACATTCAACTGCCTTCTGTGTTAATCTCTCTAACCTGACAAGTGTTTCAAAAGAGAAAAGAAATGAAATCAAACAAGATCTCAGTGCTTTATCAGAGGGAACAAACACGAAGACACAAAGTACAAGAGGAGGGTTACCTTGGCAGTAAGCTGAGCTGAGTAGTGTCGATCAAACAGAAAGCAAGTGTGCCTATCGCAGTGGAGTCTTAATGCATGTGGGTGTGGGCGTGTTTAAAGTTTAACAAGAAATGTTGAGTGTGTATGTGTGCAACATAACTTCAGGAAATAAGGAGAGGGTTGGTTGGAGAGAGAAATGAAAGTCAAAAGGAAGAGAAGAAGAGTTGTCAGAAAAAGAGATTTATATCTTCAAGAGAGAAGTCAAAAGAAATAAATTCACATGTAAAGAAAAATGTCTGAGTTAGTTTGTGAATGTTGTTGTGTGCTGGTTAAAATGCTCAAACACATCAGTTGTTAAAATTATTTATTTATCAGTCAAAATTAATACAGTTAAATTTAGTTCAGTGTGAAAAATTGCTGCATTCACGATTCAAACTGCTGTATTTCAAGTCATTTACCAGGTTTCAAATACTGAATTAATAAAGTTTCTGTTCGTTAACTGTATGTGTGGGAAAATGAGGTAAACGTCACTATGACTAATTGGTCTGATAGATTTTAGGGTCATTATTAAGGTGCTGTTTTAAGTAATAATCTGCTCAGCTATGACGTCATCCCTTGCAGTGACTCCAGCACAGCGGTAAAGATAGCGGCCACAGCCACGGCGCCTGGGTCAGGCAGGGTAACACGCTCTGCCGCTATGTAGCTGGCCCGCCCAGCCCTCGCTGTAAGGTCACGGGTTGACTCCGCCCCCAACGTCGCTTTCTAAGAAGAGAGATGGAAGAAAATCAGGCAGAGATGTTAAGACGTTTGAATGCATCAAAAACAAATGAAAACCTTTAATTATTTTTAGTCCACCTGTGCAGCAGCCTTCAGTGCAGCCATCGGTCCCCCAGGTGGCGCTGCAGTCACCTTCATCAGCTCCTCCACAGCTGGACACAGAGCATCCAACTGGAGAGGAAGAGAAACAGGCCGAGACGGTGAAAAAACACAGAAATCAGGAAACACTCTTCAAAATAAAAGAAATAAGCTCTCACCATTGTTCTGTCTCCAGGATCAGCACCACCATACCTAAAAAGGTTCACTCATTAACTCAATATATTTTAATCTGTTACCAAGACCATGGTCTTACAAATTCATCAACATTTTATGTATTTGAAATGAAATGAAATTCAGATTTAATATAGAACTTCTGATAATTCACTGCACTGAAACTGAGAAAAACACAATCTTCAGTTCAGCAAAACTGAAATCAAATAGTCAAATAGCAGTCAGTGAAACAACTACACACCTCCTCATGGCCTGTGTCCCAGCATGCATTGCCCTTGCCCAGCCTGCAGCATCGCCGTGCCCCTCGGTGACATGACCAGATGCCGCAGTCAGAAACAAGCTGTACAACTGAAAGACAGATAAAGGTGAGTGTGTGGTCACCTGACAAAAGATGCTGTAAACTTTGAGTTATCGCACATTGGAAAACCTACCGCCCCCGAAGACCCTCCCATCTTCTCCTGCACCAATCCAGCCAGGACTGATAGGAGTTTCCCGGGGCAACCAGGGACCACGTGACTCTGGAGCCAATCCTGAATGGCTGAATGAACATTATCAAACCATAAATGTGAAAGATTTCTTTGCTTTGTGTGTCTTGTGTGCAGTTTGTTTGTTTTTTCTCTCTCTACCTCTGGCAGCCTGTGCATGAGTGTTCCCACAGTCTCCATCCCCGGCAGCGCGGTCCAGGGCATTCAGCTCTTCCTGTTTTTCCAGCAGTGTGGAACAAACTCTCTCTAAAGCGCTGCGCATCACAGGACTTAATGGACCTGAAAAAAACTGTAGTTTAACAACAACACCGATGTTTCCGGAGAAGGAGGAAAAAGTTCAATGAATGACGTAAACTATGCAAAAGGCTCACAGCAGATTAAAATAAGCTAAATTTATTAAAACTACACTTAGCTGGCATATTAACAGTCATTTGCACACTGTTTGTCACCTTCTGTGTGTGCGTTCTCCTGAACTTGTGCACTCTGAAGGATGGCTGAAGGATCTTTTGTGTGGCTGCGGCCGCTTGCACAAACACAGCCCAGATTTGGCCAGGCCGGGGCCCCGGTCTTAGCATCTGATTGGGATACAGGAGACTCAGGTGGATGTTGTTTTACACACAGTCAGGTTAATCTGGGTGTGTATGAAAACAATGCTGGCATGATTATCCTCTTACAATGTGTGGTTCTCTTCTGATGCAGGAAATGGGAGACTGCTGGTCTGCTAAGGCTATAGCAACGTCTATCTTGTTTGCCTAACCTGAAAATGAGCTGAAAAGTGTTTCTTGAAAACTCACGGGGATAGAAATTGCTCACCAAACAGTCTCAGTGTTTCGTCGTTGGCCTGCATCAGGGTCAGTGACACTCCCGCCATCTCCAGTGATGTCATGAAAGAACCGGACATCACCCTGGCGACCACCAGCCCCTGTTTCTCTGTAACCGTGGAGACCAAAAATGACTTTCCACAGCATCCTCAGACGTGTTTTCCGCCGCGACAAAAGGTCAAAGCAGGCTTGAGAAAATTCTTTGAATGGATCTCTGAACAGAAAACACACAAACTTTACCCAGACAGATGATGGCGGCTCTGGTTACAACAGCCAGCTCCAGACACGACAGAGCTCCGAGGTTGTTCACACACACAACCACACTTTCTCCTGTGTGAGACACACACACATGGGATCAGACACTAAAAGTTATTATAATGAGCATTCAGATATATACATATAGACTCTACCTGATTTCAGAGGCAGATGTGATTGGCTGTCAGGGTTGGTCATGTGATCTATCATGGTTTTCACTACCTCGTCTGCAGATGCTACCTGATTAACATCAAAAGGAAATTAACTAAAAATAAAAAGTAGTGAATGGAGTTGTAAACATTGTAAATCAAGGCTGGTGTTGAGTCACCTTTGACCTTTTGATTCCAGGCTCTCCATGGATACCTGAAAAAGATGGAGAACACCTAAGTGTTTGGAAAAGGTCCTCATATAATTAGCAGCAGACCTAAAAGCCTGTATTGGTCTGTCCCTCACCCAGTCCCAGCTCCATGTCTCCTGGCGGCAGGTCAAATGAAGGCAGGCAGCCTGGGACACTGCAGGGAGACAGACTCACCCCCAAAGTACCTGGAACACAACCATCTCATGAGGGAAAACACCCCAATGAAGAGCAGCGAAGGGAACTAGATGGAGAACAGGTGACTCACCGATCCCCTTCAAAACCTCTGTCACCTTGGCAACAATCTGGTCCAATGAGGCGCCTTCTTCTGCCAACGCACCTGCAAGCTGAAATTTTTATGGTTGAGGCTTTCTATTTTATAACTAAACAAAGTAAATAAAAAAAATGACAATGTCTATGTACACGAGTGGCACTGTGGGAAATGTAGGGACCAAAGTTGGGGGAGTTTTGGACTTCATCAGAGTTCACCTTGTGTATGAAGATGGTGCCGCACAAGCCTCTCCTCCCAGCCTTACTGGGCCGCTCAAAGGCGCAGTCCTCGGCAACAATCACCATGTCAACAGTGACGCCGTGGTTACGGGCCTGCTCTGCAGCCAATCCAAAGTTGAGACGGTCACCAGTATAGTTCTTCACGATGAGAAGGACACCAGAGGCTCCTGCGGTGTGAAGACTTTTCCATCAAATGGGATTTACTTTGATTATTTTCATATTATATTATTTATTTATATTCCTTTTCTCGGCAGTGATTTAAAATATGTTTTCCCTACAACCAGCTCCAAAGAAGCACCAGTCTGGTGCACATTACCTGCATTATGTAAGGACATAACGGCAGCCAAGATGCTTGCAGGGGGTGGAGATGCAAATACCCCGCCTGCTACTGCTGCTGACAGCATACCTGCCCCAACATAACCTGGAGACGGGTGGAATTGGGCTTAAAGTGTGAGAAATTGAAAGCCAAAAACAATTAAAGCCGCTCTGCCGGTCCATTTTAAAAATATAAAACACCAACCCCCGTGTGCTGGCTCGTGTCCTGACCCTCCTCCTGACAGCAGGGCCACCTTCCCCTTTAGGTTGTCCAGGTCTGACCGAAGCACGACTCTGTGGCCCTTCAGCAGAGACAGGCCCCCGTTGGCCCTGACCAGGCCACACAGGGCCTCATCCACACAGCTGGCCACAGAGTTTAGTAACTTCTTCTGAGGCTGGGGAGGCAGTTTAAGATGCTTTAGGCCAAAGCATTTAAAAGAGCATTCAATGGATAATTATAAATCAATGTAACATTAAAAAAATCAAACTAATACATTCTTATCTTTGACACATTTCTTCCTTTGGCTTCAGGTATTTCTGCATCGTGTGTGTGAATAAGTGACACAAAACAAACATCGTTAAATCTAAGTTTACACAAGTTTTATGTGCACCAACAGTGTAAAATGTGATGCGTTTACAGCTCTCAGCTGAGATGGACTCTGATCTTTCTGCACAAGTGCGCAAATCAACATGCCATAAAAGTCTAAAAGTCTAAACTGATGCAAAATAAAGCAGACATGTCCTTTAACCCCTAACTGCTAATTTTAAATGCATAATTATAATTATATTTTACCTTCATTTGTTGATTCTGCTCTCTTCCGAATGCAGGTAGAAACCAGCCCAGTCCTATACCGGATGTCTTCAAAATAAACACACTCGATTTAAATAAACGTCTTTAAGGGTAACTACTCCTATTAAAGCATGGTGTATATTTAATGTTGTTATATTAGCGTAGAATTATATTGAACAGGTCGTAAAACAAGCGTAAAAAAATCATGTCAGTATTTAAATGTGAGCTAAGCGTTTTAATGTTGAGTTTATTTTGAAAATGTAAGAGGAAGTTGGAAAACGCGTTTTTCCGGTTTCACGCTGTGTCGGTGCAAAGTGCAAAACTTTTTAAAATTAAAAACCAGAAGTCGTAAAATAACAAAAATGTTAAGAAAATTAAATAAAGAAATAAAATAAAAATTTGTGATAACATTTTTAATCAGAGTGGGTAAACTCGATTTAACTGTGTTCGGGTCGGACGATATTAGTGGGAATTAAAAAAAAAGGAAAAATAATTTATTAAAGGGATTTAAAGGGAAAATATTTAAATCCTCCAGCTGTTGCATTAGAATAATTTATTTAAGTTATTTAGGTGTTTCTAGCCTAAGGTAGGAGACTCCGCTCGCCCGGGCTGTCCGGTGAGCACATCGAACCAACCCCTCTGGTTCCTCCTCCTTCGGCTCCGCCCGGCTCGGCTCGGCTCGGCTCGGCTCATATCGGATCGGAACCGTCCGCAGCACCATGCAGGATGGTGAGCATGGAGACAGCCGCCGAACACGAGCGTATCCTGCGGGAGATCGAGAGCACCGACACCAACTGTATCGGACCGACCCTCCGGTGAGTCACCCCGCCTCCACCTCCATCTGCCCCGGCGGGCTGTCGGCGGTCCTCCCCCGGGGGAAAGCAGCCGGACTCTCGGCGTCACCCAGCTCTGGGGGTGGGGGGGGGGAGTCCGGCTAACCGCGGCTAGCTCCCCCCGAGTTAGCTTCCCCAAAACTTTAACGAGCCTGCGTCCGTTATCGGACAGCTAACCGGCTAACTTTAGCAAACATTAAAACCAATCAAATCAGCGCGCCTGTTTAAACATTTACAGTGACTCCTGCCTCTCAGGGCAGACTGGGGGTTTCATTCCACATTCTCATTTTAGACTTTTAACCTTTCTTTGTCGCTAAAGTTTGTCAACCTTTACCAGTGCAACTTAGGCTAACGGTAGCTAACTCAGCTAACTAATTGAGATTCTGCTCACTGCTGCCGGAGCTCACAACAGGAGCCCCGTCTGTTTCCGTCTGCAAGCCGGATTATGTGTCTCTCTATTAAAATAAAGTCTGTCAACTTTGTGGAGGACTTTTTTGAGGCTTTGGTTGGAGACTCTTTGCAGGCTAGGCTGTTTAGCAACAGCCAAAATGAGATTTATCAAGTGGCCCTGTGTGTGTCTGTTGTTGTGTGTGTGGATGATGAATGAAATGCACAGCTCAGTTTTAACGTGCTCCTGCAGAAATGCACAGTGCAAAGACACAATCATACACCACACAGTGAGGCCTCCAGCTGATGTCTGTCATGCTTCTCAGTGCTCATGAGTGTTGATGCTGTTGCTCAATAATTTAGTGGAAACGCCTGTTAAGGCACTGAATGACTTTCCTGTTGATTTTTGCTGTTTGTGCCAGCAGACGTGGTTTCACCTCCTGAGTTTGGGAGGATCCGTGTCCTCAGTGCAGCCTCTCTCTTCAGAAGGGCCTTGACTTCCCTGCTTGTCTGGAAATTACAATAACTGGGCTTCAGTTGATCCATTTCATTATTTTTAGAGATAAATTTCATCCAAGTTTCTGTTCTGGTGAACGGCCTTTCGTCCCCTCTCAGAAAAAAAAACGTGTCCTTGGCCAGCCCGCTTTGAACTGATTGTTCAGAGAGGAAATAGGCAGTGAATGAGTAGGGAAATGCAGCAGAGGAACTGGGCTACTGAAAGCTTACCAAAGGTGTGTGGGAGTGTGTTTTCATTTCTGTCTTGGTCATCCCCCACTGGCCCTCCTCGCTTCATAGTAAGATCTATTTGTGCTTGTTATTTAGGCCAGCTGCTGTGCTGTGCCCGATGGGAGGCGAGAGAAGTGTGTGTCAGTGTGTGTTCACTGCCATATGACTTGACAACTTTGTGCGACACCTCTGGCTGCAACATTCTTCACCTCTGAGTGTTTGCATGGTGTTCAGTGTTGTGGCGAGTGATTCAGACGGGCGGTCAGATGGCAGTAACCTTACTGTTTTTGGTCTGCAGACTCAGCTTCATCAAGTTTCAGTTCAACTCAACTTCATCTTCATCATCCACTTAAACTGGTGCACAATTTCACACTTAAAGTACAACAGCATATTCTATGTTTGGAGCTGTCAGCTTCTTCATTACTTGTAATTAGCCCAGAGGGATATGGAAAAAAGTTTCACAAGCAGATATATCAGAAGAGAAAAGATGCAAGAGTAATACTGCTTATTTTTATCCCTTATTATCCACACAGACTTGATGTTTTCTTTTTCCTGTTACATTAAGATCAAGTGCAACAGAGATCGAAATGTTTGCTGTTTGTTAGTGTGTCAGACCAAATGGTTAAAGACCAAATAACATTTTGTCTTATATAGCAGCTGAATTTACAACATTTTTTATTATATCAAGAAATGGGAACTTCATATTTATTCCTGAAGTAATTTTCTCAAAGTGATGAATCATAAGTAGAAGAACAAAAGAAGAGACAGTTTGTGCAAATGTGATCAGAAAATGTGGTTTTGCTCATTATATACCAGAAATAAATGATCGGTATTTTGATCATCTGCATCTGGGCCTGAGAAAATCAATATAAGAGAATTTGGACGCAATATGAAGATGCCATCTTGGACTTTAGGAAATTGTAAGAGGTAGGGGATAAAAGAGCCAGTAGAGTAATTGACAATGAAAATATTAATCATTTCGATTAAGGGAGGAGGGGGATTTTCATTAGAATTGCAGCCAGTGTATTATTTTCTAACGTCCCGTCTACTCCCCAACGACAACTTTCATATGAACAACGTTCGCCCACCAGTCTGGAAAATCCAGGTTTGCAGTGAGAGGTGGCGGCGTGTTTCTCCAGCAACAGCGTGCAGGTCGAGGCCGGCTGCAGCATTCCTGTCTGACAGCAGGATAACTGAGTGTCGATCTGACAGGAGCAGGACCAATCAGTCAGCCAACTCCCTCCGGTTCACAGCATTCACCTCAAGACAGGAAATGCTGCTGTGGCGTCAGCATGTTCCTCTGTAGGGGAATCAATATTATTATACTGTCTCTTTTTTTACACAATTAAAATGATAATGACTCTGCAAAGTCTTGGAAGATCACCCTCTCCTCTCCCAGTTCACTTTTGTGTTTTTATTGTGGAGCTTTGAGATGTTTATTGTGATATTGACAGTGGATAGGTCAAATTGCTGGTGTTTGAGGCTGGTTTCTTTGTTGATGTTAAACTTAGGTAAGAGGTCGCTTTGTGTCTGTGATGTGTTGGTGATTTGAAGCAGTGTTTTTCTTTTAGCAGGAAGTAGATGTTTATCATATCTCATCGAGGAAATGTTTCATGGTTAAGTTCAGGTAGGGTAGAATCTGGAACCACTTCATTTTTTAATAATGTCATGTCTTTATTTGCTCTCATTTCTAACGTTAACTGTCTGTGGTGATGTATGTTCAAAACCTCTTTTCTAAATTTTGTCACGTTGGACTGTCCTCTTTTGTGAACATCCACTCACCCTCCATCTGACCTCATTGCAGCTAAATCAGGTTTGTAGTGATGGTTTAAATTGATCCTGAAAACATTAGATCAGTTACTCTCAACAGCTGCTGTTGTGAAATACAATTTTATTGATTATTACGAAAATAAACACATCCAGCAATAAGATAAATACTAAATTAGGTTAAATGTCACATTAACAGCACATACACAAGCACAGAGTTGATGAGAACTTGCGAGTGTTGCCTTTGTTGTCTGAAGATAAAACCTCTTCAGAAAAAGTTAATGGATCATCAGTGTAATAACATCTCTTTTCTCATGCTGTCTAATCTTTGAATCACTGCTGCTTGTGCTTCAAAGCTCTGACTGGAAGTGATACCAAATATAAAGAACAGTTACGTGATGCGTGATAATGCCGTGAGATCTGGATCAATAACTCCAGGCAACAGTAAATGTATAGACACAGGAAACTCAGCTTATTCATGTTTTTTATTTATTCTAAGGAAGCAGTCTGTGATGCACTTTCTGATTTTATCTGTCAAAAGTTTAAATTATGTAGTTTAAAAAAAATTCACCTCAATGAAATTTAAGTATGTCTTTGTGGTTAGTCTGCCTGCTGCTGTCTTCCTGTGCGTGTGTGTGTGTTGAGCTCCACCCTGTGTCTGTCTGTTGAGCTCCACCCTGTGTGTGTGTGTGTGTGTGTGTGTGTGTCCGCATTAATAACAGAACATTTACGTATTTGCTTATTTATTTATTTATTTATTTAACTACAGAGTTGTCCTGATTCCTTGTTTCTGAATGGTTGGCACATGCTCATTTAAGTCTTAAAGTGACAGCGCGGACATTGTTCGCCACAGGTCTAAATTGGTGCGCAGGGTACATTAAAGTGCAGGTTACCATAGCAACAGGGTTGATGCTTTGCTGCCAGTGTGTGACTCAGTGCCTGGGCTCGTGGGGATGGCGGTGCTGGACCAGCTGGGTGACTTTAAGGTTGACGTCTGAATGGGACAGGGGATGAATTTGCTGGTGAACACTCGCTGTCTCCAAACAAACAAATGTTGGGTCAGACTTCAGGTTACTGATGAATGCTGATGAGCTGCTGTCCTGGTCTGTCTCCCTTTTTCTCTCTCTCTCCTGGTCTGCTTTTGTCTTATCTGTTTGTCTCTGATTTAAATATAGCTTTGCCGGTTTAAAACTTGAACTGAAGCTCAGCTAATTTATATTTCATAAACAAAGTCACTCTTTTTGATGTTGGTAAAGCTCTGAACTGCATTCATATGAGAAAACATTGACCCTCTGAAAGCTTTAATGCTGATTCTAGATCATATTATGTCATATGGAGTGTCCGAGTTGTCATGCTTAAATGTTATATTTCTGTATTTGATGTGATTTGCATACATTTTCTGATGATTGCTGATGTTGGAGAAGTAGATTTATTTATAATTTTGACTTTGCTTTCATCCATGCTGCTCAGTTCAAGCTGGAGAAGCCGACATTCATCACAGCCTGAGAAATTCTGAACAACTGTGTTGTGATGAACTATTGAGAGAAGAGGGGGAGCAACCACAAGCTTTTCAACCCCCGCACAGACAGACAGACCAACACACACACAGCTGAGTCATCAGATTGGGAGGACGTATTCTCGTACACACACACACACTCACACAGAGGTTGACGCACTCATCTTAAGTGGGTTAAGATCCTCTTTAGCCAGCTGTCAAACAGTCAGCAACTCTTCCCTAAAGATCCTCAGACGCACACACACACAGGCAGCTGTTTACAGTGACATCATTGTGTCGGTGCTCCTCTGTTGGGAAACTTTTAGGGATTTTATTAAATTTGCCTAATCTGCCATCTTTCCCTCCTCCCCTGTTTTCCCGCTGTCTTCCCTCCTCTGCAGCTGCTCTCTCTGTTTTGACCTCCTTTGCGTTCTCTCCTTTGTAGCTTTGTTTTCTCACGTTTGATTCAACCGAATGGTGACTTTCACCTTTAAGAAATGATCATGTGCATTACAGGGGGATGATTTGATACGGCCTGTTGGTGTTTTTCTTACAGTGGTTATCACCTGTCACCTCACGGGCAGAAGGCCTTTCTGTTTGGAGTTTGTCCGGTTCTTCTCCGTTTTCCAGCTTCCTGTTGCAATGCACTGGCGACCTGTCCAGGGTGAAACTCGCCCCCACCCAGTGTCAGCTGGGATTATCTGCAGACCCCACGACCCTGGTGGATAAAGGGTACCAATGATGGATAGATGGCAACTGAATCCAGTGGCAGACATTAGGAAAGGGAATCAATAAAAGTATTTATTCCCATAATGCTCTGGTGAAACACAGTGTCGCTCTTCTTCGCCTCTTCCATCCTTTTTGTGTCCTTACTCGCTTCCTCTCCTCATCCTTCTCCCCCTCTTCCTCCCTTCCTCTCAGTGTCACACAGTACCAGGCTTTGTGGCAGTGAGAGACATGTGAATGTTTATAAATTAAAACCAGTCAGTGTTAACAAACACATGCTAATCTTGGCACGCACTGAGTCACATCAGGAAACTGGCTATTGTGTGGAGACGTTGCAGAGGGAAGGAGTCATTTCTAACTTGTGGTGTTGACCAAACACAAACAATATCTCCATTTCCTGATAATGATGATGTCAGCCAATCATCTGGCCATAAAGATAAAGATCAGAGCAATTAGAAGTGGGTCAGTGTTCAGAAATAGGTCCAAACATGTTGATGCTTTAATTTCTTTATTGACTTTTTGTTGCTCAATATTTGTCGAAGGCAGCGATTGAACAAATCGAGCACGCTGGTGCAGAAACGTTCCCTTGTGTGTGTGTGTGTGTGTGTGTGATCACATTCTGTTGACTGTGGATGTTTTTTTTGTTTGTTTTTTTTTTTTTAACTGTCTGTGAATTTCTTTGTGCAACAACAGCACGCACTGTGTGTGCTCTCTGTGTGGCCCCTGTGTGTGTTTGTGTGTCTAAAGAAAGCTCTGTGTGGCGTCAGACCTTCTCTCTATTGTACAATTCGGGCATTTCCTGGTCAACAGGACGAAGGGTGGGTGTGGGATTCATAGCCTTACACAGGTGTGTGTGTGTGTGTGTGTGTGTTGTTTTTGAAAGAGGAAGAAGACAGGAAAAACTGTGATAACTATTAGACGGAGCCTTGAAAACATCAGTTTCTCCTTTTTTGACTTAATATGAAGGCTGTCGTAAACATTAATGATAATTTTTATATTTTGGACCTCTTTGTGGCATTTTTGGGAAGATAATGATACCTTTTTTTTTTTTTTCAGTTTGTTTCCCTTCAAGGATCAGTTTGTTAATTATGAAAAAAGCAGTTGCCTAATTGTTTCAGAAAATGATTGTCAAGCTTGGATATAAAAATCTGATTCAGTACTGATTTTTAATTTCTCACAAGGCCATTAAATAAGCCTAATTTTCAGTAAAAATCAGATAAACCTTTTGAGTTTTTCAATATTTAAATATTCACAGATATTAAGTTAATTAAATGAAGATGAGCAACAAATAAACCTGAATATTAGTGGCATTCTGCAAATACATATGACTATAAAACTGTGCCTTTTATGTAGCTCTAATTGACTTGGTCTTAATGAAAGCTTTGAGCTGGAAGCTGGCCTAATGGACCAGACTGTTGGACTGCAGCCTTCACTTCTTCAAGTATGGAAATGTGTTGCAGTAACGCCCCCTGATGGACACACTTTGTACATGCACCAGCTCTACTTTGCTTCTCATTTGCCCTCCTCCTCCCTGTTTTTATTTATTTATTCATTCACTTACTTTTAACTGAATTGAGTTGTAATTGTTCCAGGTGAGCCAGTGAGTCTCCTCAGGTGTGTTTTTATCACCTGACTTCAAAAAATCCAAGTCAACAAAGCAGCTGTAGCCAAATTCTTCTCAGGGAATCTTCTGTAGACCACCAAGAACCAGAGATGTCCATTTGGACTTTCCACCCCCCTTACAAGTGTTCCTTCTTTCCTCCTGTCCAGGTCGGTGTATGATGGTCAGGAACATGGCCTCTTCATGGAGAAGCTGGACGTGCGAATCCGGAACCATGACAGAGAGATTGAGAAAATGTGCAACCACCACTTTCAGGGGTTCGTTGACTCCATCACAGAGCTGCTCAAAGTGCGCGGGGAGGCCCAGAAGCTGAAGGTACGGATGGATGAAGTGGACTGTAAGACAAAAAGAAAGGAGATTAGCGTTTTCAGCTTGATGTTTCAAGAAGGAGATGACGTTGGGTGTTTTCATGTAGTTTTCATTTCCTCCCTTAGAGTCAGGTGACTGAGACCAACAGGCGTCTTCAGGATGATGGCAAAGAGGTGAGTCGACAGGTTTCACAAGTGTCACTTTTATCCAGTTTGGGTTTGAGCATCTGTAAACTTCCTCCTGCGCCTGCATTCTGTCGTTTTTCCAGCTCATCAGCTCGATGGAGGAGCTGAAACAGTGCAGAGTCCAACAGAGAAACATTGCTACCACCATAGACAAACTGACACACTGCCTACCAGGCAAGACACAAACAGATCTTTATATTTAAGGTTTTAGGTCAAATTATTTTCATGTTTTGCGTTCTTTTTCACGTATGTCTTTCTGTTTTCACCAGTCCTGGAGATGTACAGCAGACTTCAGGAGCAGATGAAGGCCAAAAGGTAGGCCGCTGATTCTGCAGGCATCTTCTGACTATTTTTCTTCTTTTAATTTGATTATACCAACCTCTGCTTTGCTGTAGTTAATAACAGCTTATTTAATAATCAGATAGCAAAATAAAACACAAATAGTTCACATAATTTTCTCTTAAGACGTCACTAGAGAGGTGTGAAAATGAAGAACAACTTAAACACCCTGGCTGGGAATGTAAAATCTAGTGATATATGAAGCAAAACCTGTCCCAACTGTTTGAAGTTATTATTAACGTTAAACTTTGATTTATGCTTAAATATTGCATGTGCAAATGGAGCAGTTTAACTTTCAGCCACTAGATGGAGGCAGAGCTCCAGGAACAGGAAGTCAAACAACACTTTTCTTTTTGTCTCTCTCTCTCTCTCTCTCTCTCCCTCCCTCTTTCTCCACCTCCCCTCTGTGCCCTCAGCCTGACCTGCAGACAGGAGTCTGGTTGGTCATAAATTTGTCGTTTTGTTTGTGTGTTTTTCTACTTCACTCTATCCTGAGGCTGCTGCGCTCGCAGAGAGCAGCGAGAGGTCAGCCAGCAGCGATTCGCTCCTTGAGAGAGAAAGTATATGTGTGAGATGCAGTGAAGTGTTTGAGGGATATTGTATTGCTGTAGGTCTCTGAGGTGAATCTGAGTGTACTCATTTCTCTCCCTCTCTGTGTGTGTACGCCTGCTTTCAGTCATGCATCAGACAGCCAGAGCAATATTTTATTGGCCTGGACTTTCCTGTAAAAGAGATTTTCATCTCAATGAGACTTTTCCTGGTTCAAAATAAACCCCAAAGAATCAAAAACCAGCAAGTTTTAATGCGTGAACATATGTGTGTCAGGTACTACCCAGCTCTGCGGACGTTGGAACAGCTGGAGCAGAAGTGTCTTCCCAGGGCGGGTCAGTACCGGTTCTGCTCCATCATGGCAGAAAACATCCCCAAGCTCAGAACGCAGATCCGGGACACAGCCATGAGCCAGCTGAGAGACTTCCTGGAGAGCATCCGCAAGCACTCGGACAAGATCGGAGAGACGGCCATCAAGCAGGTACGCACAATAACACATGCACACAGACGGAGCAGACAAGAAGTTAAATAGGTTGTGGGGTGGAACGGGAAAGTTAGTGGTTTGATCCCCAGCTTCTCCTGGCTAGCATGTCCAAATGTCCTCAGGCAAGATACTGAAACTGCAACCCCCTCACCCCCCCACAATCCCACTGGAGCTGGATAACGTGATGGGTTTTGCAGGTTCTTATAAAACCAGACTAAGAGGCTGATGGGAATAGCAGTATTTTGCAGAAAGAAATGAAAGTAAAACCGTAAATCAAATTAGGACCTGTTGATTGAGCTGGATGAAAAGTCAGGATATCACTGTGGTTCTCAGGGCATATCCAGTGAACGACACAAATATACAATACAACGGTCAGAGCGTCAGCAGGATTCATTTTTAGAAATAAATCACAACAATATTAGCTGTATGTGCGAACGTCAGTACACTGTGTGTTGATAAGGACTAAACTGCCTCATATCACAATCGCTTTTTGTTCTCCGTCGTGGTTTTCTTTTTCTGTCTGTTAATCAGAAGCAGCCTGTGTGTGTTTCTTGCCCTGTGGTTCCACTGCCAGTAAACAAGCATGTAGGCGCTGCAGGAGATGCAGAGGCTTGTCAGTGAACGTGCACAAACTAACGCACACTAACACACGCATGCAAAAACTCTGCTTTTCAGCGCTTACCTCATAGTTTTGTTTTTTTTTCCCCAAAAAACAAAAAAAACAAAAACAAAAAACAAATAGTGTGTGTGGTTTTTTTTTTTTTTTTGTGGTATCCATAGCTCCTTGTTTATTTTTGTGCCTCCATTATGTTGTTCCGTGGAATTGCAGGATGAGGCGGAGGGATGGGAATGGGGAGGGAGCAGCTGACGACAAACGGATGGGCAGATGGAGACTCTTAGAAACGTGGCTGCACAGTCATTTGCGTTCTGAAATATAATCACAACTTCATAATTATAAACTTTGACTCCATTAAGTGCTGAATCATCACATTTGTACCTGAACAAAATCTTCGAGAATAGCAAATCTGTTCATTTGACTCTACAGTGGGAGAAATTCATGAAAGGTTGTCATATCTTTGCTTTTATTTTGATAGAGATTGGAAAGACAGGTAACTGAAGTGCTGCTGTCATAAAAGATATTAAAAAAAAAGAAGGAAATACAAAAACAGCGTCAGATTCAGAGGATGTTCAATTTATTAGTGAGTTGCATCAATTTGCTGTGCCGCTTCAGCTTTCTTGGTTTTCTTATCGTGGAAGTAGATCAGAGACGTGTTTGGGCCTGAGACCATTTAGGGGTTTTAAAGAAAACCAGGATTCACAGGAACCTGTTCCTGGGTCATATCAGGTACTCATGACCATGTGTGTCTCTTTAGAGTCACAGGCTGCACAACCTGCGGCGTTTAATTTTAGCAGATAACCTCATCTTCATCTGGTTTCATTAAGATCACGGTGACGTCACTGAGCATGCCTCAGAACGGACAATGTTCTTTAATTCTCTGTGAGCAATTTTAAAGATTAGTCCATTAGTTGAAAAGTTTGCCAGTTGTTTTGGAAATTGGTTGATAGTTGAAGTCCTTTTTTGGGCAAAAGTTGATGAACAGTTGTGAGGATTTGAAGTTTTAGTCATTTGGTCACACAAAACAGGTAATTTAAAGACAGGCTTCAGGATGCCTGTATTTGGTCTGCAGTGCAATAAGTACCAGGAAACAGAGTTTGTGTTTTTGGGTCATGATTTGAAA
Source organism: Echeneis naucrates (assembly GCF_900963305.1). NCBI lineage: Eukaryota > Metazoa > Chordata > Actinopteri > Carangiformes > Echeneidae > Echeneis > Echeneis naucrates. Next base: position 1,502,088 of record NC_042528.1, on the reverse strand, counting down.
ATCCAGACCTTCAAGAAACTGAGATGGGCCAGAGGATTAACAAACCTGCATAAGGTTATTCAACACATTGGTTAAGATTAGATTTAAAGAAAAACGAACACTAAACAATCTGAGGTTTATGTATACTTCTGTCCTCTAGATGTCACTAGAGGATCAGCTCTAGCTCTGATCTGGGCAGAACAAGTCTGGCTGAGACGCCTCACGAGTTGGGGTCAAATGGGTCACTGTGGTGGGATCAGACGAGGGAATGATCCCATCCCTGCTCGTTGCATTGCACGAAAAGGTACAGGAGCGCTCCCCACCCATCGCTCCTCGGCCACACATGGGAAACCCTTCAGCGTGTCCCCCCCACCCCACTCAGGTGGGGGGTCCTCGTCCTGCAATTTGAGAATCACTGGTGTAGAAAATCCACTTGCAGTCACTGAAGAAGCTAACCGCTAACTCCTCAAACCACTAATTATGAGGGAGATTATGGAAACCCCAGTGGTCCAGCAGTCCTGATACTGATACCGGGATTATGTTTTTGTATCAAATGTTTGCCAACCAGCGCTTGCACTCATTCGGAAACCTTGTGAGTGTGTGTGTGTGTGGATGAAGAAATTAGAAGTCTTTCCCTCCTTTTGCTTTGTCCCCCCTTCACCCTTCTCTTTTTTTGTCTCCCCATCTCAGACACTGTGTCTCTCTGGTGTGCTCTGTTCCAAATTAGCTCTAACTCTCTGTACCCAGCCGTCGTTACAACTCCCTCCACCAAGGATGTGAAAATAAATAGATCTGGGGAAAGAAGAAGAAGAAGAGGAGGAGGAGATGGAGGAGAACGAAGGGCTTACAATGGAGCTATTGTCTGCTGCCACATTGCCATAGTAGAAGAAGAAGAGGAGGAGGAGGAGAGGGAAGGATGGGGAAGATGGGTAAAGTAGAAGAAGAAAGTGAAGAGAGAGAGAGAGAGACAGGAGGAGGACAAGGAGCAAGAAGGAATGCGAGGTAGATGGTGGAAGTAAAGAGAAACAGGGAAGTAAGGATGATGATGATGATCGAGGGGAGTAAATAAAGAAACGGTGATGGAGACGATAGAAAGCAGCAGGTGTGTAGATGAAGAGGGCAAGAGATGAAAATGTGCAGGACGGTGAAAGACCAGGTCCCAGACTGATCCTGTAGCACATGGTCTGACCTCCAGAGTCCTGATCTCACCATGAAGAGGAGGACGAGAAAGATTTTTAAAGATCAGGAGTAGATTCAAGAAGGCACCGAAATAAGACCACATGACACATTAGTTTCTAATAATAAAAAAAACATTTTTAAAGACATTTGGTTCATTATCGTTCGTCCAGCCACTGTAGCTCTTCAAATCTCCTGCCATGGTGGCTCATCATGTGAATGTAGATATTTTGTCTTGATGCTGAAACCACTGATGTGTCTGGATAAAAACAAACAAAAAAAAAGTGGCAGAGTAGAAGAAAAAGGTCAGAGAATGGAGATGGATGAAAACATGGATTAGTCATGAAGAAGTCGGGTCGGACAAGATGCAGTAAAAGGATAAAGAATGAGTCTTTAACCAGAATTGTCTCCAAATGTCTTTGTCTTTCTTTCATGACTCCCATCATTTGTCATTTCCCTCGTTCTAACTCTCTCACCCCCCTTCCTCCTCCTCTCTCTCTCTCTTTCAAGATGTCCGTCTGCCTTTCCACTCTTTCCATCTCCTCATCTTTCCAGCTACCTCCCTTCCTCCTTCCTTCTCCTGCTCCTCTTTTTTTTTTTTTCTTTTTTTTTCTTTTCCTGTTTCTTGTATTAATGCTCAGCAAAGGATGAGTTCAGAGCTTCTGCTGTGTATTCAGTAGTTTAACACACACACATGCACACACAGTCGCACACACTAATGGGAAACAGATTGCTGGGCCTGTGAAGTGGAAGAAGATTGATTACCTGTATCTAGTTACTGAACACACACATGCGTGCGCGTGCAGCTCGGGTGGCGGAGGGCACACGCTGGGTCGGTGTATTGAACCATCACGGGGAAAACGAAAATAGACTGTTATGGGTTGCTGTGTGCGTGTGTGTGCGTTGTCTGCCGAATAATGCTCCACAGTTCACTGCCATCGGACACCATTATTTCTGGCTGGGGGTCAGCCTGCCAAAAAGTGAACTACAGTAGGGATGTCCCAGTCAGGTTCTTTTTTTTTTTTTTTGCTCCGGTCCTGATCCGAGTCATTTAATATCTACTAAATCTGTTTTTATTCTTACTACATAATACAGCTGTGCAGTGTATTTAAAGGTCCCATATTATATGTTCTTCCTGCGTTTTTTATTTGATGCCTTTAAAAAAGAAAGAAAAATATGTTGCTGCTGAATTCTAGGACCTTTGATAACACCACACTAACTTTTTTGTATTTATACTTAAAAGCAATATGTTCAATACTTATTTTACTACCAATCTCTTTTCGAGTTAACCGACACCCTGTGTGTTTTAAGCCTTAACACAAAACATCTGTTCAAGACTTTGACTAAATGTATAAAGTCCAAATTTTGCCCAATGCCTTCACTGCGTTTAGGAAATGTGTGGTGACTGAATAATTAAATAAGACACCGACTCTCAGTAGTTGACAGTTTTCAGTCGTAGATGCTACGATTTGTGCCAGAACACAAAGAGGACTGAGGTTTGACATCCAGCTTCATATTTGTGCGTCACACGCAGAAATCTGCCAACCTGTCGTCGCCAATATCACCATAAGTCAGTCTGGCTGACACATAATTCCCTGTACAACCAAAACCTGTTGTTTTTACACTTTGTCGAGGTGCTGATATGCAGATTTTGTTTCCTTTTGACACAGCCGGACGAGTTGTCCCCCACTGTTTCCAGACCTCATGCTAATTTTTATATTTAAACTGGATTTATATTTAATAGAAAGGCGTTGGAGTGACGCCTCTTGCTCTCAAATTATTCCATGAAGAAAACCTTATCTGTATTTCTGCTTCTCTTCTGTGGTTTGTCGTGCTGTTTTTGTATTTTTTTTTGTGTGGTGTCTGTCAGTTTTGGTAGACGTTATTAGAGCTGCCTCGGTTTCTTCAGGTCTTGACATTAAGTGCATTTTTCATGTCTTGTTTTTTTAATTTGTGGCTTGTTGGTTTAAAACTGGCTTTCTGCAGTCCTTACTGTTGTGTGTAGGCACATGCATGTTCCCCAGGAATTTCTTCTGAGCTTTAAACTGCCGCAGTGGTGACCTCCACACAGTAAACAGTCTGTTCAAACCACTTGTCAACAAGCAGATTGCTGCAGCTTTGCCCGTTTACTTGTAATTTTTTTTATCGTTTCCCATACTTGCGCTGCAGATGCATAAAGAGAAGCTGCACAGCACATATTCAACTCAGGGCTTTACTTGTGGTGTCGCCACAGTGTAATGCCACATCACTTTGGAAATTATTCAGATCTTTTTACATTAAATTGATGAACTTTTATTTTCTCTGCTCATGCTCTTTTCTCATGTTTGTCATAGCTTTCCATTTGATAGGATCTGAAATACACAAACTTTGATCGCTCCAGGTCTCAGGGAGGATTTTCTGTGTAAAAAATTTGCGGCCATGAAACATCAGGGCGCTGCTGCTCGATTATCCGAGCGATGTTGGGTCTGTTTTCTTCTCACGTGCCTTTTTGGCTGCACTGTGTTGATTAAGATACGGTAGCGCCACAAATCCATCAAGAATGACGTTCTTAGAAAAGATTTATTAAGAGTCTGAAACAGAATGGCGTTTGACGGAGGTGGCTCTTTCTCTACCTACTTTTCTTTCCCCCAAGTTTTTCTTGCTTCCCTCTTTTGCTTGTGGGTCTTTGTGAGGATGACGCACATTCCCGCACTTGAACTTCGAGTGTCCTGGGGAAGGGGGTGGGAGGGCCACCTCTGAGGGGGACCATGACAAAAGACAGGGTTATAAAGGTTCCTGTCTGCGACAGAACTCGGCATTATGCGACGGCTAAGAGTGAATGGCAGCGTGAATGCATGTACAGTACGGCCGTGGATGCCTCGAGACACATGGAACTGTTTGACGTGGGCGCTGACGTGCGGAGTTTGGCGGTGTACTGTAGTAGCGATGCTTCCACTATGCCACTCGCTCCTTCTCCCCCATCAAATACGTCTTTCATGGCTCAGTTATGCTAATGCATCTGTGGACGGAAAGAAAATGACCATTCGCAAAATCAACACAAAACAAGGCTCTTCTGGTTTTGGAGGTTAGTGCCATTTCCTTTTTGTATGAGGCTTGCTTGGTTTTGAAGAGCCAGGGATTGTGGGAATATGGGAATTTTTTTCGGGATTGTTTGTTGCCTACGTTCCTCAAAACAGAGGGGCAGCTTGGTGATGTGGTCCCCCTCCACCCCAGTTGCTTCCTCCTCACCTTCTATGAACATAAGTGAACCTTTCCACTGATTTTGTTTGTACTTATTGTCTGATATGACTCATTATTCTTCTATGTGTGTGTGTGGGCATTAGATCAAAGATGGCATTGTGTTCCACAAGCATCACTGATATTGTGTTCTCCTGGGTTTGTTCATACCCACCCTCATCTAAGAACACAAGTTTTTCTCATTACCGTTGTCATTAGCGACTGAAATCGAGGCGCTCGGTGCCTCTGACGTATTTATTGACGTCCACATCGTGAGTGTTGAGAGCTCGAGGTAGGTTACGTGCTGGCGCCAGCGAGCCAAGGAAACCAGCTTTCACATAGATTTTTTTGTTTTTGGATTTGGGCGTGGATGGAAAGATGCTCTGAGAGAGGGATTCCCCGCCATTACACACTTTTCCCACAGAAATGTGGTAGTGTTTGTAGTTGCTTTATCAATATAGACGGGAAACGCCCATTCTCAGGTTAAATGCAAAAACAAAAAATACAGACATTATTAGAATTATTATTATTATTCTTATTATTATTATTATCATGATTATCATGACAGGGGAAAATAGTTTGTAATGTTTGCAATGCACAACAATACACAAAAGATTCAGAGGCCGTGCTGGCCGTCTAGACTAGACTGTTTTCATTTGTTTTGGATACAAGCCTTCATTAATTTCTAACCAAAACTTCCTCCCTGTCTGATTATCTTTATTTTTAGTATTCCTGACGCGACGTTGCCACGGGGGGGTGAAAAACAGATCATGTCCCCTGGCGCTCGTCAAATAGCGCCATTGACAGGACACAGTTCGTATCAGATATTACACAGCGCATGGCATTGTCCTTGGGAAAATCTTTCCATTTCCTTCTGTCTTTGCCCCGCCTGTTTGATGTCCCTCTATTTTGGGAAGCATCACAGATAGGATCATTTCTACAGCACGTAAATGTGTCCTATATTTGAATAGATATCATTCTATTTATACAAGACTCGTGTGATATGATAACTCCTGTTCAGTTATCAGTTTTTAAAATTCAAGTCCAAGCTACTAGGAATATACATCAAATATGGAGGCCGTCCCTGTCTCCGCTTTCAAGTCCTCGGCACTAATTTTATGTGCTTTGTTTTTGGTTTCATTGACTCTTCATCCTTCCTGCTCTTCCCTTCCTGTCTCTCTTCCCTCTGGTGTATTCTTAGGCGCTTTGGTGAATCACTTTTATAGGTTGCTTCCAAGGGTATTTTCACGGGACAAGGAGTGGCAGGTCTAACTCAACAGGCTTTAACCTTTCACCTCGTCCACATGCACCATGCACCGCATGGAATTTCTACGCTTTTCCCAAAACTGTCTCAAAAAGGGGGAATTTGACAATTGTGAAAAATATATTAGTCATTCCTGCGAGGATTAACCTGCTGAGAGTTGTCTGTAACGATTTTGTTTGCTTGGTAGTGTACAGTAGAGGAAGTCCGTCTTCCTCTGTGGTTTTTTGAAAAGCGTTGTGGGAAATGCAGGAGATGATTCAAGGAGGATAAAATAAAAAGTTTTAGGGGGTTAATTTTCCCCTGTAAGCTGCTCTGAAGGTTGAATTTGTGTGTTTTTCTTGTGTTACTCCTCAGGCCCAGCTTCAGCGCTCACTGGACAGCTCCGTCTCCACACAGCCAAGGGCCCTGATTGGTCGGCGGGGCAGAAAGGAAGCGGCCGCGGCAGCAGGGATTGCGGCCATGGATAGCAATGGACAGGGTGGCAGTCCGATGTCTGAACAGGACTCTGGCATCCTGGATGTGGAGGATGACGAGGACGATGAAGTGAGGAAACCACAACCACACACTTACACAAATAGAAACATTTTGAAATGCTTACATTTCCCCCCCCATTCTTCTCCTGTCCAATCTCTGATCCGAGCACATTTGCTGCCAGTGCATTTGTTTCAGTAGTCCCTAAAAAGCTCTTTGTGCGACCATTTCTGTACCCTCATGAAAACCACAATCTGACATTCATGATATGCCCTGTTGCCTGTGTGATTTGTTGTACTTCTTTGCAACATCTCTACACTCCCACTCCATCACTGCAACTCAGTGTGGCCGCTGGAATTGACCTTAACCACTTGGTTGCCCACATGGTCACCCAGCACGCCTTAAGAGCTGGTTTGGAGAAACCACACGTCGGCCCTCAGTTTGTTTATTTCCCCAACAGTTTCACAACCTTTGTTGGACAGAACCTTTGAGTTTCCCCTCCAGAAGAAGGATGATCTGTTTCGAGGCATGATAATCAAATGAGACTCATCTTTAATTCCTTCCTGTTGCCCTTTTTTTTTTTTTTTTTTTAATCTATTGTTTCTCTACTTACATTTAGTGATTCATGCCCTCTGCTTGTCTTTACTGCCCTCCCTTTGTCTCTTTTTTTCTGTTTTCCTCTTCAATTTCCTGTCCATAGAAGCCATCCTTGCTCTAAACATTGTGTTCTTCTGCCCAGCAGTCAGATCTCATTATGGTTGTCCCAGGTGAGGTTTCAAAAGTTTGCAGCGGATGATGTTATAGTGACATTCAAACATAGCAGCGTGTAGTCCATGTAACCCGGCTGTCTTTAGTTAGTTAGTATGTTGTCTTGCTCAGCGGCCCTTAAATGGGTAATTTAACAGGAATGATGATGACACTTCTTGAAATGTTTATATTTCAAAGGAACTGATCAAATGGATGTCAGCCACTGGCTTGTCACTTCATGTTTGTTTTTAATGTGGTTGTTGGCATCCTGTTTTTGTTTTTGAACCAGAAGACTAGAGACCATAAAGTCATTAAGAAAACATTTACTGAGCTATCTTCCCATAGGCTTCAATGCAATATGACTTCTTTTTACAACCGCCTTCATGGTCATTAGAGAGACTGACTGTTTAAGGCTCTCCAGCTCAATGCCGACTGTAGTGAGTCAGTTTCAGCCATGATGAAGGTTAGCGGAGGTGATGGGTTAGCATACGTCTGAGGAAGAGTAGGTTGGTTGAGTTCACCAACTTGTCCAGAATCTTGGGCGGATGAACTCGCAGAAATGACATTGAACTCTTGGAGTCGTCCCTCCCGGGATCAAACTGTGTTCCCACTCAAGGAAAAGTACAATGCAGCAGGAGAGAATGGAGGTGAACTTGTCACCCTCAAGCTGCCATTCTTTTTTTAAGGTCCCTGTCGTCCTTTTGGCTTATTTACGTCCTGTAACCTTAAGTCAACCTTCTTCACGGGAAGACCTTGGCTCGAACAAAAGCTTGACCCCCGTGGTCGGCAGGGTTACGACCGCATTGGCGCCGATGGCAGCGGGCAGTGCCAACCATCGGCGTTCCCGTCTCCTCACGCCATCCTGCCCCTGTCACGTCTTCCTCTTTCGTCCCCTTCCCCTCATTTAAAGCCATCCCCCTGTGTCTCTGCATCCTATTTTTCTTTGCTCCTTTTGTTCTCCTCTTTTCTTGCCCGGCCTGCTCCCGCTCTGATTGTGACTTTTCTCCGTTATCTTTCTCAGTTTTCTTTCTTGTGCTTCTTTTTTGTCTTGATCCTTTTCCCTCCCTCATACACCTTTTGATCTAAACTTAAAGCTCTGGTTACCATTTTGTCTCTCTTTGTCCAACTATGTCCTCCAATTCTTGCTCTTCTTCTCTACCTCTTTTCTGTCTCCATCACCTCTTTCCCTCCACCTCTGTCTTTGAATGGTATGAGTCTTTGTTTGCCCTCATTGTTTCAAGGACTGTGTGTGTGTGTGTGTGTGTGTGCGCCGTTACATCAAAGTTGGCATTGTGTTGCGCCTTCAATGATTTTTGCAGAAAGCAAACTTTCCAGAGGGCAACAGGGCACATGGTTTTTTGCTTCTGTGTTTGTATTTAAAATTGGTAAATTGCCACTGTGTTGTTCTCCGGAAGACAGAGGATGTGGGTAAGGAGGCAGGAATGGAATGAAGGATGGTTAGACAGAGATAGACAGTAGATGGAAAGAAAAGGAAGAAGAGGTTACGAACGGCTGGTGAAGCTGTCAGAACACAGAAAAACAAAAGGCTGCCCAGTATTTCATTCTTCCCTCTCCCTCTTTCCTTTCCCTGTTTCTTCCCTGTCTTTCTGTCTGGGCATTTTATAGCATTTGTTATATTTCTAAAACCGTTATTGTCTCCTAATCACATATATTCTGGAAACTTCATGTAAATCTCCATTAAAATACACATTACATGAAATGAAACAAGTAGCTGAGAACGGGAGTTTAAAAATGGTAGCAGGAAGAAATATATGCATAAATAAAGCAGTTCTCACTTCTCATTGTATCTCAGGTCATTTTTATCTTTTTATCCTTCATGGCATGATTGTATGAACTCTTGTGTCTTCAGGTGCCTGGAGCTCAGGACTTGGTGGATTTCTCTCCAGTTTATCGCTGTCTGCATATCTACACTGTGCTGGTGAGTTTGTCCCCTCCTTTGTTTCTTCGTCTCCTGATCCCCGATCACTTGTCCCTCCATCTAATCTGTGTACCACATTTTAACTTTTAACTCTGAGCTGCTGATTCCTTGGTTCGATTCCCAACAGGCTGGACTCTGGACATCGCTGACTAACACTTTTCCATAACACCAAAGGAAATGGCTCTCAAACTGGACTAATTTGATTAATTAATAGATCTACCTACCAACCTGTCAACCTGTATAGCTATCTATTTTGTGCTAAGGAAGGCAGACAAAGGTCAGAGAATCAACTTTAAAAAAGAACGGAACATTTCTTTCTCTGTCAGGGACTTTAATTTTCTTTTTTCTCAGCTCCAACACAGTTTACATAAAAGAAATCGCTGTGTAATTTTTCTAGACAAAGTTCCTCAGTAAAGTAAACTGTTTGTTTCTTGGTGTTTTACACTGAATTTTGCGGCTGGCAAATGTCCACCATTTGTCCAGTAAATACTGATTCTTTTGGAGCATCACTTGAAAAAGTCAGAAAAATCAGAGGGGTGGCTGACGCCAGTGATGGTTGGAAGATAAATAGAAGTTAAAAAAAAAAAGCAAAAGGTGCATACATCATGGTGTCATGGGGGGAGATTTACCAGAAGTGTGTACAGGGAGGTATATGATGCTGGAAGATGAGGCCTCCGGCTCGAGCCTGGCTTCACTCCAGCCCGGCTTACTGCTGTGTGTGTGTGTGTGAGAACGAGGATAATATGTGTGTGTGTCTCATCTCAGAAGGAGCGAAAGCGACGTGGGTGGAGGTGTTGAGTGGGCCGTGACTGGGTTAGTTGCACATTTGGGGTCTGTGTGTGTGTGTGTTTGTGTGGAGGCCTGCAGAGGTTGTGACCGGGCCAACACAGCCAGAGGGTCGGCTGTTTCTCTGTATGTGTGTGTGTCTGGGGTGGGGGTGGGGGTGGGGGGGGGCTTTCTGGCAGGGGGGACAGGAAGTGCATGAACTTTGACAGGAAGGAGAAAGTGAACGGGCAAAAGAGCGATGAAGGGAGGGAGCTGAAGGGGAGAGCGAGGTTAGAGAAAGGCTAACGGGGGCGAGATGATGGAGAGAGTCGGAGGGAGGGAGGAGGGAAAAGAGAGCGAGGTTTTTCATGATAGAGGAGGAACGAAGAGGAGATGGGTGAAAAAAGGTTGATGTGTCTTTTACGATGTCTGATAAATCAGGTGAACTTTATTTATACAACCCGATCAGTGTAACAACCACAGTGGGCTGAATGAAAAACCAAACCTCCTCCACAGGTGGCATGTCTGCAACCACAGAGGGATTTGACTTCATTCAATTATTTTATGGGAACTTTTTTTTTTTTTTTTTTTGAGATTCTCTTGACTTCCTTCACGGTCAGTTTTATTTGTTCTTTGCTGTTTAGACAAACCAGCCAGATGGCTGATTTACAACAACAGGAAGTTTACTGAGGAGGGCTTTGAAGGTTAAAAGTTTCAGATGAACATTTTTCTGCATTGTTTTTTTTGTTTTTTTTTCTGATGAGTTCTTGTTTTTCTTGTTTTTTTTTTTTTTTTTAAATTAAAGAGGAAATAAATGTGGTCCTAGTTTCCTCCGCGATGACAAGAAAGATTGGAGGATGAAGATTAGTGGAGGTGTTGGGGGAAGGAGAGAAGAGAAAGAGAAAGTGAACCAGCTGCAGAGGTCGCGGGGTTAAAAGGGGCAAAAACAAGGTAGGGTGTGGGTGGGGGGGTGAAAATACAACAGTGAGACAGGATAACAACAGCGGTGAGAGAAGGGGGAGGAGGTGTTTATGTCTCCGGAGCACCTTCCTCTGTCATTCACTGCAGTAATTTACCGAACCGTTGTTCTTTTTGTATTGAAGATGGAGAGCTGTGTGCGCACACTCTCTCTCTCTCACATACACACTGTTACACATCCGTACACACACATACACACACACACACATGCACAGTATGGCTGAAGCTGTTTTATCCATTAAAGCGGCGCTGCAGCTGTTTGAATGACAGGCCATTGGGCAGAGAAGTGGATTTACCATTAGAAAGGAAAACCAGAATGACCAGCACAGTTTGCCGTACTGGGGCAGGTGTGTGTGTGTTTTCGGGAGGGGGGGGGGGGGGGCTGGAAAATCGCACACTGACACAGATTTTTTTTTTTTTTTTTTTTAAATGTCGAGTAACTTGCACTCGCTCTGGCTTGCGCATGTAACAGTTTCGTTTATTTTTCTAGTAAACCTGGATGTGGAATCCCATTTGCAATCAAGACCTCCACCCCTCCTCCTCCATCCATTCTCCATGTTTAAAATCCACGATTTTCCAGCCGTGGTTGAGCGGCGTCAGGCCCCCGAACAATACTCCTTTGTTACTCGCACACGAACTACACGCTGACGTGTAGATAGTTGTTATGAGTGTAAACACAAGCACGGAGCTCCACACGCTGAGCCGAAGAAAGGTTGGAGCGACCGGTCGGACCGGGAGCTCCAGACAACTGGAACTCACTGGGTGGCTTCAACACCCCGCAGATATTCTTGGAGTTCATTTAAAATGTCGTTTTGCAGTTACTTCGGTTCATTTCTATCGTTTTTAATCGAGGTTTAACTTTGCTGAACATGCAAACTGATGAACAGCAGACTGTGCTGACCTCTGAAGGAAGGCTAATGCAGCTTTTACTTTTACTGTCTGAGTAAAAACTGCTCCACAGAAGATTACGATTGCACAAATGCAGCTTTGGAAAAGCCATAGAATGTAATTAAAGATGGATGCAGCCTTCGTGACGTCAGCAGTTGGTTTTGACGATCTCATAACTGTAAACCTTAAAAATATATCTATCATAAAACTCACGCCTTGTTTCACCTCTAGGACACACTCAGGGTGAGCGCTGTACGATGCAGAGTTCACGGCCGTCTGGTGCAGGCCATGTGTTGAAAACACATTGTTAAGCTGAAGGCCAACCTGGGAATTAGAAAAAATCAAAACAGTTTTTTTCCCCACCTCACAACATCAAACTAAATGTGGTTACAAAACACAATCTACCACTTTTTACCATTTATTGTTCTGCTTGCAACGTTCTGATGTGTTTTCAATGGACATTGTTCAGCCGAGAGTACAATTAAAATTCTGCTTCTGCAGAAAAGCCCCTGCTAGAACTTTTTGTTCATTTTACTTGCTAGTATCCACTGAGAAGTATTTTCAAAGGGTGATGAACAAGAATTGAATGATTGATAATCAAGTCTTTGATTTAATTTTACTAAAGTGAAGGTGCAGAAGGTTTATCATCCCTAATAAACGATCTGAGACCAAGTGACTGATCTATTTCTTTTTCTTTATTTGAAGGATTTAGTCGCACAAAGACACAGTCAGTAAAGTGCTGGTGAATGTTTCTGTTTTCGTTCTTCTCTCTCACAACCACAAGTTGTGCTGATAGCAGCTGGTGGTCACTACAGATGCAAACATGTTTCTTCAGCAGTGCCGCGGAGTCAATGCTGTGTGTGTGTGGTCTGGACTGATAGCGTCTTACCCACTGACCAGTCCTGGGCTCTTATCTCTGAGGTCACTCAGGACTGCAGGTCCTGGTCTGGGTCTTAGATAGACCCAGAAAGATAGAGATAACAGGGAGTGCTTCTGTGTAATGGAAGGAAAAGATAGGAAGCTGGTCAATTTTAGAAAGCTGACTCTGAGAATCTGTGCGGGTTTCAGTTTTGATGTCTGACCAGCAACGCCAAACAAAACTGAGGAAGAATCAGCTTTAGTCATCACTCCCGCTCTAACTCTAACTCCTATGACCTTATCTCAACTTTTCCCATCATTCAGTGGCAGTGACCTCTTGGTTTATTCCTCAGTGAAGTCAGTCACAGCCGTAAACACGAAGAAAACATGATCCTGATAATGGAAATATTGGAAAAGGGCAGGATTCAGTTTCTCTGAGTGTTTTATCTGAACTCTGTTTCTTTTTATAAAAGTTAATTTCTTTCATTTCCACTGGGTTTAATTCTGTTTTCAAACCCTAACCCACCACTTTCCCTCCAGCCGCTCTGACCTCCAGTCTGTGTTTTAGGGTTTACGTGACGTGTTTGAGAACTACTACAGAAAACAGAGGAGGAAACAGGCTCGTCTCGTACTGCAGCCCCACTCTAACATGGTATGACCCTGCACCTTCACTGTGTGTAGTTTTGTTTGTCTGCACCAACACACTCCTAATTACACTTACTGTGCCCTTCCCTTGCACACACACTCCTTACAGTAACCCAAGCTAACTACTGTTGTTGAAGGTTGAAGGTATTTTGAACTGATGTTTTTATCTTTTTACACTTTTCTACGATCGTTGCACTGTTTCTTCTTCCTTCCTTTTTTCTGCCTTTCTTTGACATTTCTAGCACGAAACCTTGGAGGGATACAGGCGGTACTTCAATCAGATTGTCGGGTAAGTTGCTCCATCTGTACCTCACCTTTTCCTGTCCGTGTCCATGTTTACCTTTCCATTCATTCCATATTCTACTTATTCCCTCCCTTCTGCCATTTGTCCACCTTTTCTTGACGCATCTAATTTAACCGTCCATCATAAAGGTTTTTGTGTAACTTGGCAAAAAAAATAATAAAATAAATGGTGGGGATTGTGAGGAAAAAAAAGTTTAAAGCAAACGCAACATCCAACATTTACCAACACCTCATCTCATTCCATTTGACTGACTCCTGACCGTTTGACATCGTTTCATCTCTTCCCACACTCTCTCATCTCCTCCTTTGACGTTTCCTCTCATCCATCGCTCCATCCAACGCCGACTCTGCTCTATTCACATTCTCTCTCTCTCTCTCCTTCCAACACACGGTGGTGACGATTGATAGTGTGTGTATGATGGCGGTTGGCTTATTGCTGTTATTCCTTGTGTCTGTCTGGCTGGAATAGACGTTTCTATAAACACAGCTAAGGCTGTACAGTAACACACACACACACACACACACACACACACACACAGGTCTGTTATTCCCATCTGACATGTTGGAAAGTGCCATCTCATGTCTCTCATCAATTGCTATTTCTTCCACTCTTTTCTCAACCATCTAATTCATCACCTTTTCTTTTGAAATTCTCTGTGAAGTGAAACAGTCTCTTAGTGGTTTAAATGTCTGTGACACCAAGACAGGACTGATAAAAGTGCATTTTGATTTCTATGTTTTTGTTTTTTGTTTTTTTTGAAAGGTCGGCCTAGTTTCTGTTTGTTTCTTCCACAGTAACATTAAAATGGTCACATAAAGATTAACAGGTTAACCCAGTCGCTGAAAATTAGCAGTTTAAATAATGATTTTCAGGGACAATGGCAGAAAACTTGCTTTGATTTGATGTTTTGTGTCCTTGTAGTTTGGCTCACAGGACCAAAACCAAAGTAGCTCTGCAGGCATTCTGATCTGTTTCACACTGGCGTTGTTTCAAGCCGGCAGCACAACGTATGATTGACGAGTGCGGTCCATGGCTGAAACATCAGCAGCCTTTGCGCCTGATTCAATGAACGCGCCATTTGCAGGGCTGTTGTTGGTACTTGTAAATGATTTTCAAACTGGGTAAACATTGTGGCTTTTCTGGAAAACAGGGTCAGAATTCAGGGAAACTCTCCAGTGAAATATGGAGGTTGAAACGGGCTGCAGTCTCAAACAGTTACGTCTCATTGGAAATCGATATTTTAAATAGATGTTCGCAAGGTTTTATGAGGTGCTGCGTTGTCACTGAAACTGCAATAAAGGTTTAGTGATGCAGCTGCCAGACATTTGATGTCAACAGTTATTTATTTATTTATTTTTTTTTTAGACGTCTTTCGATTTCTAAAATTGTATTGGTTTGAAGAAATATGGATATTGGATTGGAAATTTATTTCAGATACCATTCTCATATTTGTCTATTAAATATGCGTTACAGTTAATTTGAGGATTGCAAGCAAATCTGATCTTTGAACTTTGGTTTCCTCCATCCAGGTTCTTTGTTGTGGAAGATCATGTTCTTCACACCACGCAGGGTTTGGTCAACAGGGCATACGTCGAGGAGCTTTGGGAGATGGCACTGTCCAAAATCGTCGCCGCCCTGAGGACTCACTCGGTGAGGCAAATGGCAGACACTCGATACCTTTTAGTTGCGCTGAACTCTCAGCTTGGCCACCAACAACTTCCTCTGTTTTCTCAGTCCTACTGCGATGACCCTAACCTGGTGCTGGATCTGAAGAACCTCATTGTCCTTTTTGCCGACACCCTGCAGGTACGTGTGTGTGATTAACTATTCAGCTGACACCTTGAAGGAAGGAAGTCATTGCCAACCTTGTTTCCCTGGTCGTTGTTCCCCAGAGGCTTATGAAACTTGTTTGTACTTGCACAGATACAAAAATTACCATCAATATAGCTTTAAAACCAAACAACACTTTGATAAGTGGTTGTTGTTTCCCGTCAGCAGCAGAAAGATTCACCCGTTTGGAAATGAAAAATGAACTTGCAGGTTTAAAGTTTACTTAAAATCCACATTAGGTGGAACATTTTGTCATTCGCGGCTTATAAATGTAAAACAAACTTCACTCTGCAGGGTTATGGATTCCCGGTGACACACCTCTTCGACATGCTGCTGGAGATGAGGGAGCAGTACGGAGAGATCCTGCTCAAGAGGTGGAACCTGACCTTCAGGTACCGGAGAGGCAGAGCGCTGCGTGTCGAGGCCGCGTCGGGCCGACAGCTGTTTTTCAGTAGCTGAGGATGTGTGTTTCTTACCCGACCCCTTTCTAATCTTAAGTTCACAAGGGCACAGCATAGTTTGTGTGATCACGAGATACACAAACACATGTACACACACACAGTCCTGGTTTGTGGGAAATTTCCTCGTCCTGGTTTTGAAGTTTTACGACCAGCCGGAGAGGAAGTGTTTTAAAGCAAACGTCCGGAACATTCTCTGCCCTACAGAATGGGTAGTGCCCTTACAAGACAGTTTGTGTGTGTTTGTTTCTGTGTGTGTGCGTGTTTGGGCTTACATGCCATTGTTTCACCATTGCTTTTGTTGAATGACACCAGTGGGACTTGCAGCGGCGAGCACGGGCAAACAAACACTCTCATTCCCTCTCTCTCTTTCTTTCTCTTGCTCTCTCTTTCATACACACACACACACACACACACACACACACACTGGTGAAGCCACAGGAATGTTGTGTTGTATTGTTGGAGAGAGAGTGCTCTCCGGTTCACGGCCTCTCCATGGAACGTTGGAACGTCCGAACTGTGGAGCGCCAACAAGAAGTGGGGGGGGGGTAAGAAAAACCTCAGGCATTAAAATGACCCCCAATGTGATGATCGAGTGCGTGTATGCATGTGTGTATATAAGAAAGAGAGCGAGAGAGAAGGGGCTGATTGCTTCTGAAGTCATTTCTTTTGACCTCTTTTTTTTTTTTTTTTTGTCTCTTGTATTTTTGTTTCTTTTCTCCAGACAAATCTTGGACCAGGACAACTACAGTCCAATCCCGGTCTCAACAGAGCAGGAGTTCAGACACTACACTTCCCAGTTTCCCCTGCAAGACCCCGAACTGGAAAAGGTGAATGAGGAAGGCAGCACGTAATGACGGCATGTCAAAATGAACAAACAGGCTCACGATAATGAAAATAAAGCCTGAGCCCGAGAATGTGAGGTGCAATTTTAATATAATTTCACGTAAGCCTTTAATTTATTTCTGCTCTATTTGCTCTAGCTTTCTTTTCCCAAGAAGCTTCCTTTCTCGGAATTTGTGCCAAAAGTCTACTGCCAGCTCAAGGAGTTCATCTATGCCTGTCTGAAATACTCAGAGGATCTACACCTCAGGTACCCGAGCGTACACGTCTTTATGGGGAGCTAATATCAGGTGTAACTTAGAGCTGCTAAACAGCCGGACATTTACCCCAGAGATGAAATGAGTTTTCACAAGTCTTTGTTTTTAAATATGTGCATTAAGTGTATTTTATTATTATTCTACTTTTAAAAGTCTAAAATCTTTCTTCAGTATGAGTGCGAGAGAGAGAGAGAGAGAGAGACACTGGAAAGTAGTGAAGAGCTGCAGGTCGGACTCGAACCCGAGCCGCTGTAGCGTGAGCCTGTATGACCGCTTTCCGAATAGACAGAGTAGGCTTGATGAGTAAAAGCCGAAATGAATGTTTTTCTTCGATCCGGAATTTAATTGCATGTGATGGATTGTGTTAAAACTCTGAGTTTGACTGTTTTGCCCCATCATGTTTATTTTACCCTCCTAAACCTCTTTTCTTTTTCTTCCATTACTTTCCACCTCCACTGTCTCACACACACACACACACACACACACACACACACACACACACACACACGCGCGCGCACACGCACACACGTTTAGATTCAGCAGACTTTCCTTGGCCTATTGGTTCTTTCCATTTGGATCAGGGATCTTTGTCTCATTAGATTTGGCCCAAAGGAGGACTGACACCCACACACACACACACACAAGCACACACACACACACACACACACACACACACACACACAAACACACACGTACATGCCACAAATCGGCAATCAAGACCAAGTCCAGCTTCTGTTCCGTGTTCTGTAGAGCTTAAACAGTAACCTTTTGACAGTGTGTGTTTGTGTGTCTCTGTCCGTCTGTGTGCGTGTGTGTATTGGTTGGTTGATGGAAGAATTAGCTAAAACAATGCAGCTACTTTTCTGCTAAGGAGACGAGCAATCAGGAAACAACTTCCGCTCTCCAGAAGTAATTCACAAGCCTGGGACTCGGCCAGACACACACAAACGCACGTGCACACACACAAGGAACACAATATGACATATACATACATGCACATACACAGGAACCCTGAACTGTGAAAGTAAATGTACACAAACGCAGCATGCAAAGGCTGATCCAGGAAAATCTACACATTTTCCAGACAGAGCAAACACAACACATACGTGTTATTAGTGTCAAAGTTGAGTATGTTCTGCTTGTGTGAATTTGTGTGTGCGTTAGTGTGTTGTTTCTCCGTGGGGGCTGGGAATCAGGGAAGTGCCATTGATCCGTGACCGACAGAAGAAAAAGAGAGAGGAGGAGGAGGAGGAGTGATTGGAAAAAGTTGTCTAATCAAAACGGAGGAAAAAAAAAACAACAACAAAGAATCGGCCTTTGTGTGTTTTCAGATGTTTATGTTCCTGTCATGATGGGATGTGATAGTCCAAGTCGATCTTGAGCCATATTTTCTAAGATTGTGATGATTCATTGGTTCTCTGGCCTCTGTCTGATCCTGACGGATGTCTTTTTTTTAAAGTCACAGTTTCTCTCTGGCCTCCTGCTGACCAGGCAGCACTAATCGCTCTGTTCAATCAGAGTAATGACTCCACTATTTGACCTGGCTCGATTTCTGCGGTTGCTATCTGGTTACCGCAGCAGCACGCCTTCCTTCCCGCTTCAAACGCAGACGGCCGCACACGCCCGGATGCAGACGGGACGATGCAGCGGGATTGTGGTCATTGATCTCACGGTGACCTCTGACCTTAACCTCTGTTTTTTGATTTGGCGGAAATGGAGCGCGTGGTTGCATGCTCTGCAACATTTCTACATCGTACTTCGTGTCTGTAATCTTCTGTTTTTGGTCCAGCTGATATCTCGTTGAAAACAGCTGTAATCTGTTACACTGCAGCCATGAATTAAACCCACCAATAATGTGAAACAGTACTACTTAGAATCTAAATAAAGCTTAACTATCTTTGTACTGTTACCTAAATCACTCTGCATCTCTATGACTCTATCTCTCTATCGCTCTGCCTCCGTCTTTGTTGCCTGTATCTCTAAATCTCTCTATCTCCATCTCTTTATCTCGCTCTCTGCAGGTATCTGAGTCTATCTCGTGTTACAGTACATTCATACCTGTGGATTCCTGCCCTCATTGTTTTCTCTGTTGACTCTGCTCTTTTTTTGTGTTGTTGTTGTTGTCACTGTTGTTGCTCGTGGCGTATTTTTAGCAGACGCCTCCGCCCCTCCCTGGGTCTTAAATACGCCTACTTTGGAGCTATTTGGCCTTTTTGACAGCGTCGACCGCTGTGCATTCATTGTGACTGATGGTGGCATAAATATAATGAAATTCAACCTGGATTCTGCGGTGTGTCTATATTTATACGAGTGTGTGTTTGGGAGAGTTCACTAGAATACATTGACTTTTTGCCACTCCACACACACACACACACACACACGCACACACACGAACGCAGACATAATTTTTTGTCCACTCGGCACTTCTGCCGCTCCAGGAATTTTCCCCCCCTTCTCTGAATTGTCGGAACGTTTTTAGGATTCCTTCGCTCTTTTGGAAGCGAAGTGAGTTTGGATTCCAGCTCTTGCTCTCCCTCAGGCAACTGTGTGTGTGTGTGTGTGTGTGCGCACACTTAGGTCGGATTCCAGGCACACACAATTTACTGATTTGGTTGGAATGTGTTTGTTACCCACAGGCCTCTGGAGCAAAACACACAAAAGACACACACACATGCACAAAGACACACAACGAACAGATTCCTCTTCGTCGTCTCGCAGTGGGAGAAGGCGATTGCTTACATTTCCGCTGATTATCTCTCACTGCATGATGCGTGTTTGACCTCTCCTGACCTCTTTGTGCGTGTGCGTTATATTGTAAAGTTGGTTTTGTGATTTTCACTGGTGTGTTTGTCCCCCTAGTGTGTGTATGTGTGTGTGTTGAAGCTCTGGACACACACAGGCCTCACTCAGTTCAGAGTTTTGCGCAGGTTGAACCAGTTATGAAACAGCAGGTGATGCTTCGCCAGCAACATGCTCTGCCATGAAAAACCACACGAGACCCCACAATGTGCAGAAATGTCTTCGCTGAACATCGCCCACATTTCAAACACAACAAAACCGATAGTATGTCAGAGTTGTATAAGTGGGTCTGATTATCTGCCATCGAACAATTGTTTTAACAGGAAATCTGAGCTCGTTTTAGACCCGGCAACCTGCAGGCTGTTGTTGGCAGCGCTGAGGTGGTAATTTTATGGCTATTGAAAGACTGTCGAGAACCTGAGTGGGTAAATAGATTTGGAAAATAATCAAAGATGACGACGGAGCTCAAAATAGATTTTTCTATCTCCCACTCCAGATGTCTGATGTCAATTATTTCTAATATATTTGAGGCTTAAATTGCCTTTTAAAGGTCCCACATGTTAAACTTTTCATGGGTTTTCTTGAAAAGTTGATATCCACAGAAAGATATGGTTGTGATTTAAAAAAAAAAAAAATCATCTGAGTGTCGTTTTACATCTCTGAGGGCAGTGACTGTTTATTTTGTGACATCACAAAGTTGAGGAAGTCCTGACGGCTCGTTTTGAGGCTTAGTTTCTGAGCTGTAAGCATTCCTCTGTGGACTTTGATTCTTTCACAGTACTTATATTTCTGATCAAAATTGACTGAAATGGAAATCCTGCTTTGTATATAACACAGGACCTTTAAGACAATGAGCTCGACAGCCAATAACGTGGTGATGTGTTCATTTGAGTTGGCTGACGGTTAAACTTTTTTCTAACAGAGAGATTCGCAGACAGAAAAATTCACTAAAACTGTTTGTTCTGGCTTTCATATGCAGCAGTTCTCTGTAAGGAATGGAAGAAATCTGTTGTGCACAGTCACTTATTCTGTCTGTGTGTGTGTGTGTGTGTGTGTGTGTGTGTGTTGTGCATGTTCTCAGTTCCACGGAGGTCGACGATATGATCCGCAAGTCGACAAATCTGTTGTTGACCAGAACCCTCAGCCACTGTCTGCAGTACGCCATTAAAAAGAAGAATGTCGGCCTAGCAGAGGTATTTTGTTTGTGTCTGTGTGTCTGTGGAGCCCAGTGTGATGCTTATAATCAGAGGGAGCGGGCTAAAGTTTTCACACCTTTCAGTCACACTCACATTTCCAGCTTGTTTAGCGTCACAGAGACAACCACTTCCTCTTATCAACCTGTTGTTGTTGGTTGTTCACTCCGCTGTTTGTTTCCATGATTCCATGATTCTCCTGGAGACCAGTCAGTGTTCACGTTCAAGAACAGGAAGTAGTGAATAGAAAAGGTTGTGTTCAAACAAATACAGCTGAGTTTCCATAGATTGATTATTATGAGCCTGTGGAAAACAGTTTAATATTATTCCTGGTATAAGAATACTGTGTAGAGTAGATATAATTGTCAATAGTATTTTTTTTTATACACTATAAAAATGTGTATGATAGTTGATAACTGTGACCCTGATAGATAATGGATGGATGGAGGGATAAAAAATATAATTAAAGATATATTTCCTACAAAAGCAACAGAGAAAACATGATATATAAATGTAAAACACAATCAACCACACAACTGTTTATAAATAAATGTGTAAAATATATCTAAATCTGTCTGTTTTGTGGACGTTTCCACTCAGTTGGTGCAGGTGATCATTAACACCACCCACCTGGAGCAGAGCTGCCACTTCCTGGAGGAGTTTATATCAAACATCACTAACGTTCCTCCAGACACCGTAAACGCCACCAAGCTGTACGGGACGTCCACCTTTAAGGTAAAACAAACCGTCTTCATTATTGTGTTGTTTTTTTGTCCCCCTTCCCCCTGACCTTTGTGCGGTGTCCGTCCTCCTGCAGGACGCTCGTCACGCGGCGGAGGCGGAGATCTACACCAGCCTGAACGCCAAGATCGACCAGTTCCTGCAGCTGGCTGATTACGACTGGCTGGCTGCGGTGCAGGGAGGCGGGGCTTTGACTGCCAGCGATTACCTGATCGACCTGATCGCTTTTCTGAAGAGCACCTTCAGTGTTTTCACCAACCTGCCTGTCAGTACTCACACAAACACACACACAAGCCATAAAATACTATTTAATGATGATGATGATAAAGTGAAATGAAATTTGTGTGTATCGTAAGAAACTGCCCCAACAAAATGACATCATCCATTTTATTATCTTTCTTTCTTTTTCTTTCTTTTTTACTTTTGGTGAAATAGAGAAATGACCTTCACAACTGATAAGACCAAGATCTGCTAAAATAATCTGATCAGTCCAAATATCAATAACTGAAAATAAGTTCATTTGAGTTGAGATTCTTTATTACTCATCTAAGAGCTGAAAAATATATGAAAATTAAATAAATCTGCTCCTGGTATTCTAGATTAAAAGCCCTTATCAATGAAAATGTCATTTTATTCTAAAACATTGGCATTTAGCAAAGTGTTCACTTCACCTCACTTTTTTATTGATTAAAAACAAAGAACTGATCAATTTCAACGAATCGTAATCGCCCCTGCTGGGACTTTCACAATAAAGGCAGAAAGAATTTAATATGTCCAGCTGTTCAAAATGTTGCACTTTTCCTTTAAACTACGACAGTATGAGTGTAGTGTATTAAACAGAAATGTAAATGTAGGAACTGGCAGGATCATTACGGTCTGCGTCAACGTGTGCGTGGACATGAGTTGTATAAACTCACTCAGCCGTCTCGCTGCATGTTAGCGTGAGACATCACAGGGCCGGACAATCTGCTTTACCTCGTTAGAGTATCAGCTCGTTACGGGTTAGATCGTTAACGTGGGGCCCGTTAAGCTCATTAAAGGGTGAGCTGGCAAGGTCAGCAGCACCAGATTACACAGCGGCTCTGGTTATTGACTCCATAGCTCTAACGCATCATGACATCATACACTCTACCGTCAACAGTTCAGTCAGCTGCCGGGCGACAACGAAGGCCGATTGTGTCGCAGTCGGTGTGAGTCGACCGACAAATGATCTGACGGATTGATGAACTGAGCATTTGCAGCCCAGTGTATTCAAACATTCATTTCGATTTGTCCTCGAAAAGGATGCAGGATTATTCAAATTGAAACCACTTTTGCCTTTTTTCCATCTGACACATGTTGTACATCATTTATCACCCCAAAGTTACTGTTTTTATTGGCTTTAATGGTCGATGATCCTATTTCGCCAAAACCAGTTCCCTCTTTAAGAAGTGAAAGCGACAGGAGGAGAGACCTGTAGTTTCCTACTGACATATCGAACAGTGAAGTGGACAGAGCCTGATGATTTTCCCACTGTGAATTTATCAGTGATGCAATTTTACTCAAAACAAATGTGGATTCCTTCGATTTGTTTTATTTATTTATTTTTATTGTTTTTTGTTCCTGCTGTGTCCTTGCGTCATTAAAAGAACACACACACGCACGCACGCACACGCACGCGCACGCACACACACACACACACACACACACACACACACACACACACACACACACACACAAGCTCCAGGAGGATTTGGTCAGAGCGGGTCACAAGGCCATAAGGCCACACACGGTGGGTGAGCTAAGTGTTTTCCAGCACTTCTAAGAAGCTTTTCTCTACACCCCCATGAGCCCCGGACATGACCCCATCTCTCTCGCACACAAACACAAACACTTTAACACACACTCGTGCAGTGTGGGGCCTCCTAAGTAGATCAGATGCTATGGATCTAAAAATCTGGGTGGCATGACCCTCGGAAACAGAGGTGACCGTATAAAAGAGTAGAGTTACTCAGAAACGAATCGGATACTATTGAAGAGAGTCGACGGCAGACATAAGAATAAGAAATTAGTTCTGCTGCTGTTAGCACCGTTGCTGCTACCTGTAACGTTAGCAGAGCTAGTTCTATATATAATAACTTCCTATCATTGTAAAACCATTCAGGGTATCTAGTATGACTTCAATCTAAATGTTTCAAGAGTCTGGCTCCATTCCTGTTAAAACATCCAACTTTACAGCAGAAATCAACACTTTGACTCATTTCCTTCTTCATAACAAATTTTCTACTCAACTGACCTCAGTTTTGTAGGACACTGCTTTTCTCTTTGTTCATGCCGGAGACCCCGAAACCTGAAGGTGACGTCCATCTTTATTACTGTCACACCCTGTTGAAGGGGGATGGACAAAAACTGGAGGGGAAATCAAGAATCCACAAAATAAGTGCTTTTTATTTCGGGGAAAAAACATCTGAGGTTATGCAACAAACAATAAGCTCAGTGAGAACCGGCTCTGACCTGTCAGTGATATTAATTGAGCAAAGGCCTCGGCGTGACGCAGCAACATTCTTGCAACAAATCTGGCCCGTTCTCAGAGTGAGTGTGTGTGTGTATGTATGTTTAACCAGTTGGAAGCAGACCTGCTCTGAGGAAACTCGGCAGACTCACATTTCTCAAACAACTTCAGAGAAGTGTACACAGACACGTTCGCCGTCCCAGTTCTCACCAGAGAGAAAACACGGCGCCCTGTCCAATAGCTAATAATACCACTCCGAGGTCAGCGCGACGTCGCTAAATGCTCATAATCGAATTGAGCTCAAATTTAAAGATGGAAAGGAGTGAGGCAAGAAAGAGTCTCAGGAGTGAAATAATCAGGAAAATTAGAAAGAAAATGTTGGATGTGTAGCGATCCAGCTTTATGACTTATAAGCTCCCTGATCGTTTTTCTTTTTTTTTGTTTTGTTTTCTGAAATGTGCTGAAAAGGTTTGGCGGTGGCTTCTCCTCGGCGGGTCCAGGAGTCGTCCTTTGCCACACGAAGGCAGATTAGCAGCTTCTCAAAGGGCCCGTGTGCTATAAATATTGAGGTGGAAAAAGCTGCCAATGCAGTTTGATTGAGGAGTTTTATTTCTTGCAGTTATTCAGATTTCTTTTTTTTTTTTTATTCATTTCTTTTTTCCTCACCCACCCCGCCATCACCAACACACCACTCTCAATGTTTTTTCTCGATTTCCCGGTTTATGTTTCTCACCGTAGGGAACGCCAATAGAACACGCCACCTTACCGGTGAGTATCTGGGTTGTTGTGATAAATGGAGTGTTGTTTACTGACCCTGTAAATGAACCCCCACCACGCCCCTCCTCCCACACTCACACACACACCTGAGAGTTGACTGACTAGCATGCGAAGACGAGAAGGAAGTGGTGCACGTTTTTGCCTGATTTGTGTTCGTGTGCTCAAATCTCTGTCCCAACCAGGGAGGGAAATCGTACCCGGCCACCTGCCAGCGCTGACCCCGTTCTGTTTGCATTGAAGCTAATGTACCAGAAACTTTGGCAGGTTCCAACATCATTTGGAGGGCCTGCTCTGCTCAAAAACTTTATTTACTCTGTGAAATAGTGGATATTTAAGACTTTATATTAAATGTAGTCTTGGGCATGAAAAAATTTATAATGAAACAAAATGTATGTGTCCACTGGACCAAAAAAGAGAGAGAAAGGAAAAAGAAATTTCCAACCCTGGTGTCTGTCAGGTCAGATGTGGTTGTAAGTCGTTGAAGTGAAGCTGCTTGCACTGGCTCTTTGTGTGTGTGTCAAGGTTACAACATTCACAAAAATGCGCCCAGTCTCAAAGTCCAGACTTCATTTTTGTGGTGTTTCTTGAGTGACATGAACAAATACCTGCTCTAATGCAAGAATCTGCGATCGTTCCAGAAGACTAAATCTGGAGCGTCTCCCTTTACGCTGATTTGAGCGCCGGAGTCCCAAACACATGAGCAGATTCCCCGTTTTCGGCTGTTTTCCAGGTCATGAATCAGGATAAGCGCCTGTAACCCTTCAGATTCAGCCGGAGTGAGCACTCCGTCACTCTCATATTCCCTGCCACAGATTTAGTCGAAGAGCTCTGGGGTGTCGCACATTTTTTTGGGGGGGTGGGGGGGGGTTTACAATAGCAGAGATCCCACCTCTTGACTTTTGGCTGCCCTGACTGGCTCTTCATTTGACTGACAGGTTTCTGGATGGACAGAGAGCACATTATACACCGTGACGAATCCCTTCCAGGAGTTGTGAATCACTGCGTTATGGCATTGTGTAGCGCTCGCTCTCCGTGCTGTTGTGTTCCCAACTCCTAGCGGTTTGAGGCCGCCGAAGTCAAATTCAGCCGAGAGCGCTTCGACATAAGCTGCGTTTGTGACGGCGAAGATCCACATTAGCCCCGTTCGCCACGCTGAAAACCCTTCACGTGTCAGGTTCTGCTTGTTCTAACAAATTCGTGGAGAGAAAGTTCCAGATTGAATCGAGCTCAAAGGTGATCTCATACCCGCCTCAGATGTGGAAATATCGCCTACGGAATCTGTTACGTTGAACCCGCGTTGTTTATTTGATGGTACACAGAGCTTTCTCTGACTCGGTCCGATCGCCGCAGCATTTGTAAATAACTTGTCATTGTTGTTGGTGCATGTTGGTGCAGTTAACTCATCGGGACTAAAACCGTGTGTTTGACCATGCAGACAGATGTGTGCTTGAACACTAAACTACATCTGTTTTTGAACACAAACAGACCTTTGTGCTGTTGTTGTGTTACGTTAGCCGGGTTGGAGGGGAAAAAAAAAGTCAGAGTTCGATTGAACTTTAGTCTCAAATCTTGTCAGTTTTACTTTATATTGACGGTGGATCATCGATTGAAGTCTCCAAGGTTTGCAATTTGGCTGTCGCCATCTTGTTTTTTTCAAAACAGATTTTGAAAGAAGGTGGGAAGTAGATCGGGTGATGAAGTCGGTCAATCACAACGTAGCAATCCGTCCCCTGCTCTATGGTCTCAAAAAAAAAAAAAAAAAAATAGCAACACCTGACTTATATACCTGTGAAACCAAAGCAATGAGCTTAAAATGGTTTAAAGAAAAGGCAATCGTAGATTTTTTATTTATTTATTTATTTTTTAATATTGACTTTTAAAAAGGGTAAATTAAACTGACAAAAATCAGCTCCTGCAGACTGAAAGTGTCCAGAGACACAGAGGGAGATGTGTGTTTATTGGCATATTTTCCTCTCATTACTCTTCCTCGTCCTCCCCCTTTCATCCCCCGTTCTTGATTATCTGCCTCCCTTCTTGTTTCTCCCTCACCCCCCCATCCCCCCACCGTCTTTTCCCTCCGTCTCGTCTGCTTTCTTTCTCCTTTTGTCTATTTGTTCAGCCGTGAGCAGCTGAGCACTTTTTAATGAGCTCTTTGATGAACGTCTCTTGTTAGCTGGAAGGAGGGAAGGAGGTGTAGTAGGAGTGAGGGTGATGCGTCTCTCCTTCATTTCCTCTATCCTTGTCACCGTGAATCCTGCTCCTTCTGTCCCATCTTTTTCCACTTCACTCATTTATTTTAGTTCCTTTCCTTCCCTCTCCTCACCCTCTTTACCTTTCTCTTTTCTGACTTTTGATCTCATTTCCTTTCCGAAGCTTTGCTACCCTTTGCTCCTTTCCCCCCTTTCTTCTTCCCTCACCCCTTGTTTCCTTTCCTCAGCTTTGATCATCCTTCCCTCTCACTTCTCCCTTCCTCTCCTCTCGTCTCCTCCTTCCTCCTCCCTCCCCCTTCTTGCCTTCCTTTCTTCTCCTATCTTCATTCCTCTTTCCTCCCTCCCTCCTCTTCGCCTCAGGCTAATCGTTCCCAGTCGTCTGCGCTGAACTCTGAGACGACGCCGTTTTTGTCAGATGGACCTACCTGTGTGTTTTTGTGTGTGTCAGCCTGTCCAGGTTCAAGACATGTAAATAGAATTAGCCCATTTCACGCTCAATCTCACCCTATGATAATTGACCCCTGGGGTTGTGTGTTTCTGTGTGAGTTCAGAGGCCATCGTCGTATTGGAGGATATCCGGCCGCTCGTAGGTGTGTGTTTCTGAAACATATGTGCTTGCATGTGTGCGCCGTGTGTGTAATTTGATTTCCCTTTGAGGTGAGGGGCTGCCTCTTCAATGAACTGCGCTCCAGACTCTTTCCTTAGAGGTGGATCTCGGTTCACTTACATCCACAATAGCATCTTTCTGCCGTCGTTATATAAGATAAGATGAATTTTATGGATCTCGGCGAGGAGGCCAGTTTATTACAGCGGCCCGAAGAACAGAGGAAGTGATATTAAAGTGCCTCACGAACATTAAGAAATCGCTTAATTAGACTGTTTGTTACTGAAAGACAAGAATTATAAATAATATCTGTGTTGCTCCGCTTTTCGAACCTGGACTCGCGGATAATGTTCGTTGCTAAATGACCTGTTTATATTTGGAAATTAGGGAAGGATATTCCAGGAAACTTTCAGAGTTTCTCTGGCGATGGCTTTACAGAAACATCAGTGTTTTACAGCTTCTTTCATTCATTCTTCACTTGCTCATTTCTGTGAATTAGTTGGTGGTTTTCATGGAAAATTGACCTCTGCTGAAAAGATTGAAGAATTCACTGCGGCGTCGTTTGCACACGCTCAATTCGACCACCCCGTGAACACTGTTGTGATTTAGTGTGTGTACCTGGACAAACTCTCCTGTTTGGATTTTTGATGAATATGCGCTTCATCAAATAGATTGTATTGAAGTCTATTGGGTATTGACACCACTTTCCCTTGTTTTATTACATCAGTAAACCTTTCCTTATTTCTTAAAGCCTCCTTCTGTCCTGTGTGTGGTTTCATTCAATTTGTTTGACCTGATGCACATTTTAGATTATAAATGACTTGTTCTTTTGTTTTCTTAACTGGCTTATCAGTAAAATCCAACTGACTCCGTTTACGCTGAACAAAATTGTGGAAACGATGCGTTTACTGTGAGAGTTTGAAGACAAAATCCAAGCCAGACACGCGCCGACACTTGAAGAGCAATTACATGTGCGTTTGTGTATGTGTGAGTGTTTACATATGTCTGCTTTAATTGTGTGATTAATGGGGGTTGTTAGATTTACTGTGTGCTTTTAATCACCTGAAGGTGCATTTGTGTCAGTCGGACATGTCGGTGTCACATCAGGATTCCACCTCCTGTCTCTGATTGGCTCAGACAGAACGATTTTCCAAATGGTTTCTTTTTGTATATTAAATATTAAGAGAAGTGACTTTAGTTATTTTGTACTCTGTACTTTCTACGTTTCTTCAGCTCTTGCGTCTTCTGCTGCACTTTGACCTTTTCACTCCTTCTTTACTTAATTTTCTGCCCCTCCCCCTCCCTTCCCCCCATCTCTTTGCTTCACTATGCTGGAATGCAGATGTCTAGGTCAAGATCGAGGCCACAGCCAGTCACTGACATTGTGTGCGCGCACTCTGAATCAAAGCCACACAAACACATGTTTTGGTTTCTGTATTAATGCGTTGTCATGTACTTCCCCATCCGCTGCTTTTATTCTTATTATGCTCCTTCATCATTCTGATTGCACCTGAATGCAGCACACATCATTAATGTTCACTTTGTGTGTGTGTGTGTGTGTTTTCATACACTAAATAACCCCTGTGATATAGTGCACATGAACACTTTGTAATTACCACTGTGTGTGTGTGTGTGTTTGTATGAATGTTTGCGTATTTAGCCTCGGCTTTTTTCTTTGTGTGCGTGCTGATGAACTTGATATCCCGAATCTGTTGGATTCTGATTTCACCAAAGAATGAGATTCTCAGAGAACTAATGCTGTGAAATGTTCATTTAACCCGCGTCGTTATTAAAAATATGAATGTCTACGTGATGACACGACCAACATGTTGTGAAATAATAATAATGATAGCGTGATTTAATTCTCTCGATCTCGCGTCATGTTTCTGTCTCTCAGGTGGAGCGCTGTTTGTTCACTGTTGGTTTGGTGACGAGTTTATATACATCAGTCAACTCGGATCACGTGATCAGACGTTAGACTGACTGTATGACGCATGACCAGCTCAGTGACATCATTAGAGGACACCGTGATGTCATAAGTTTTAAATAAATGTGAATGAACACAAACGGTTTGTGTTGAACCAGTTCATTTATTTTGTTTTCTGTCGTTTCAGAAAACTGAGCGCCCCACATATATATTTTCTTTAACCATAAACGTCAGTGTCACGATTTTGACTGTTTTATTCGATTTTATTTATATTATAGATTATTTTATTAATCAAACTAACAGGAAGCAGTAAAAGACAATGATTTTGGGACTCTAATGAAGATCGGTTTTAAAGACATTCCATATTTATCTGTCTGGTCCAAAAACATCATGAACAGACAGGAAGTCAGGTGGGACCCAGACTCACCAGTCAACCTCCAGTTTGGGTGTACTGTCCCTTTAATATATCTGACAGACGGTGTTGCTGTTGTGAAGACTCTAAACCTCTGTTTGGAAAATGACAATAAAGAAACGATATTTGGAGGCCTCATCTCTCCGTCTCTGTCTCCGTCTCCCTCTTATCTGTCTCAGGGTAAAGTGGCCCAGACTGCCTGCATGTCGGCCTGTAAACACATCTCCACCTCCCTGATGCAGCTCCTGCTGGACCCGGAGGTCCGACAGATCTCCATGGGAGCTCTGCACCAGCTGAACACCGACGTCCAGGAGTGCGAGAGTGAGTGTTGTCTCTTTAAAAAAATAAATAAATATATATTGTTAGATTTCTATTTTTCTTCCTCTCCCATCTTCTTTCTGCCCACCTCCTCAAACACAAACGGGCCGATGGATAAGAGCCTCAACTCAATATGTGAGTGTTTGGACTCATTTCAATGAGAGGCGGAAAGTTTGAACAGTTTCGTGTCTGCAGTTTGTGTTTGAGAGCACAGGGGGCGCCTTCGTCCACTTCCTATCTTCGTCTGCCTCCTCATCCTCCCTCTCCCCCCCATCCTCCTCGCCTTGTTTTCTCTGAGACAAAGGGACCGAGAGAAACGAAAGAGCGCGAGGCGTCGTTGGCTCAGTTTCTACATGATCAAGGTTCTCAGAGTCACAGTGTGGGTCACACTGTCAGACTGTGTGTGCTTGACATAATGTGTGGTGACATGCGTGCAGTGCTGTTGAGGGTTAGGAGGTTACAGAGTTACTTATTCAGGACAGACGGAGGGATTAAGAGGAGGAGGGAGAAGAGACGGGCAGGAAGCAAAGATACAGTAGATGAATGGATGAAATGGAGAAAGAGAGGAATCATTTGAGCGATGTGAAGAATCCTCAAGAGGAAAGAAGGAAACCACAGGTGGTGCACGAGAAAGGGATTAAATCAGAAGTGAAAGGGAAGAATGGAAGGACAAAATGGATGGATACAAGGAGGGATTTTAAATCAAAGAATGTAAAACTTTAAACAAATGAAAGAAAGCACGAGAGAGAAAAGATGAATGGTTTTTTGATAGAAGAGGAGAAACTGACATGAAAGTGAAAGCAGAAAAGCGGAAGGAATAAACAAAGTAATGGAGAACTTGGAAAATGGTCAAGGACGAGAAGAAATGAAAGAAATGGAGTAAAATGGAAAAGAGGGAAATAGTCTGAGTGGAGATGAGAGATGAAAAATGATGAATTGAACAAGAAGGAAAATTCCCACAATGCTGAAGAGAGAAGGTGAATTTAGGAGATTAAATGGATAAAAAAGTGGGGGGGGGGGGCACAGTGTGATGAAGAAAGGGATGAAAGAGGGCAGACAGAATGGGATTAAAGGAAACAGGTGTGAAATAAAAAAAAAAGCACAAGAAAGAAAGACGGAAAAATACACGGATGAGAGGAGGGATTAAAGGAAAATTAATGATAAATCTGAAAGGAGGAAGTGAGGGAGAGCACAGAGAAAGGGGGATTAGGGAATACATAAAGGGAGGAATTCAGGAAAAAAGAGAGGGAGGAGAAACACCATCAATGAGGAATATGGAATAAAAAGGAGAGTCACGGTCCTGTCACCTGAGACGCCAGGACCGCCAAGCATCAGGAAGTCATCAGATGGAGAACTGTGATTGGTCCGCTCTGTGTGTGTGTTAGTGTGTGTTGTGGTAAACAGCCAGTTGTGCGTCAGGATGAAGGCTTTTGGAGGGAAATTAAAGAAGAATGTAAAGAGGAAAAATGGAGGATACTTTACTTCAGTAGGGTGTGTGTGTGTGTGTGTGTGTGTCGTGGGGGTCACTGAAGATGGCAGGCGTGTAATTGGTGCTGCAGTGTGTGTGTGTGTGTGTGTGTTGAGAGGTGAAAGAGATTAGCTCCAGGCTCGCTCGCTCTCCCTCAGCAGCACTCGTCTTTTCTCTCGTTCCCTCGCTCAGAATACCAGTCGGCTTGTTTACGGGGGCCAATTGACGCCAAGACCCCAGCTCACACTCCGTACGACCCCGACACACACTCACACACACACACACACACACAGGCGTCACCCTAGGCTCAAAATCCAACAGTTCTCAACTGTTCTCAAACATGTTGGCGAATCCCTGCACAAACAAATGAACACACACACACACACACACACGTATTCGACAAGCATACCAGCTCTCTCTCTCACACACACACACACACACACACACACACACACACACACACATTGGTATTCTGCAAGACCAATGCAAGTAACACACACACATTTGATGCAGCCTACACGACAAAACCTCTGCTCTCTCACACCCACACACACACACACCCTCCCTCATTCACTCACACACACACACACACACACACACACACACACACACACTCTGGTTCTCCTTTTTCAACCCAGCGACATGACTCTAACACCCTACCCTCCCCCTCTTCCTCCCCCCTTCCTCCTCCTCCTCCCCAGGCTGTCATTTGTCTGCCAATCTATCCCGATGCATAGCAAATCCAACCAGGTCTTTTATTATTCAGTTTTTCACCCTCTCCCCCTTTTTTTTTCTCTCCTCCTCCTCCTCCTCCTCCTCTCTTCCCTCTCTCCGGGGGTGGACTGGGGGGGGGCGGGTTTGTATTTTCCCACAGGTTTTGCCAGAGCCGGCCCGGTCGCAGGCTTCCAGGGTGACACGTTGCTTCTGGCCTTCAGTGACTTGAGACAAGTAGGTCTTTGTCTCCGTCGTGGTCCTCTCTCCTTCGTTTTCTCTTAATCTGTTTTTTTTTTTTTTTTTCCTTTATTTTTTTCTTGCTCTGCTATCTTTTTTCTACCCCCTTCCCTCCCTCCCTCCCTTTTGTCCTTTTCATCCTTCCTCCCATCCTCCCTTACACCCCCCCTATGTGTTCGTCCTTAATTTGGTTTTCTGATTTCTTTTCACCGTCTCTCCTCTTCCATCCCTCTCTTCACCTCCCCTATTCTCTCTCCGTCTGCTGTCACATCTTCCATCCCGTCGTCTGCCGTCACCTTCCTGTCTCGTTTAACCCTGAGTTGAAAAATGAAACTTAAAGTAAAACAAACTTAACGGAAGGAGCTTAGAGAGGCGACGGCGGGAAACTTTTAGAGATCTGGATGAGTTTTCAGATTTCACTGAGGAGGTTTCACATCAGAATGATTCTGATTCTCCTCCTCAGTTCACCAGGTTAAGGTCTCATTGAGGTTAATGGTTGGACTGGAAACATTCAATGTTCAGTAACATCATTAAGGGACGTTCATTTATATGATTTACTATCTATATCACCAACTAACTGCAGGTTTTCTCAGCAAATCTTTTTCCAAACAGAGTTCTAAAACAATTCTTTGCTTCTGAATTTCCTTAAAAGAGCAGAACCTGTAAGGAACCAACAGGCAGAACTCCTCATAGAAAGGCCTCAGGTTCAAACCCAGAGCTTTAGGAGTCGAAAGCATCTCTACACAAAATGTCGTCTCTTCGTCCCTTTTAATCTTTACACAACAGATTTATTTATTATTATTTATTACAAAGATTTAGTTTTGAAACGGCGTGTTGACGCCATGACGCCCTTAAATGAGGATCAGAGGAGAATCTCAGCTTGAAGTGACGGTTCTTTGTCACTTGGTTTTCTTTTCAGCGAGCGACAGTGTTTAAGCGCGTTTTGTTCGTCGGTGGAAGTCCCTCCTGTTCTTTGAGGTCTGATTGGCTCAGACGGGCGGACGGTGATGGTACAGACGGTTCATGGTCTCGGCTCCAGGACCAGTTCCGGGTCCTCGGGCCTGATGTTGAGAAGCTGCTGAGGGCAGGAAGTGGCCCCGCTTGTGTGTCTTGATTTGAGGTCCTGGGAAAAAGGCGAGCCGACAGAGGAGGAGCAGAACTGGACGGGTCCGCTGAGAATCCAGGATGTTGGGGCGGAGTGCGCGTTTGTGTGCTTTAGTGTGTAGCATTTCGACAACAACAACAAAACGCTTTGGCAGGAGAGTGCGTACGTGCGGGGAAGCGCGTGCGAGCAAATTTGTGTTTGCCGTCGCGTTTGCCGAGTGTGTTCTTTTGGGAGAGACTTTGGTGTGTTTGTGTGTCTGTCATCGTTGTTGAACGTGTGAAACTGAGCATCGTGTGTGTGTGCGTGTGTGTGTGTGTGTGTGTGTGTGTGTGTGTGTCTGTCATCTTTGTGAATGTGTGAAACGGGGCGAAGAGCCCAACTCAAAGTTTGTGTGGCTTTCTGGCTCCTGTGTGTGCGTTTGTAATCATTGATGTGAAAGTTAGTAGAAAGTCTATGTGCGCGCTTGTGTGTTAAACTGAGCGTAGAGTGTGTGTGTGTGTGTGTGTGTGTGTGTGTCCGTTTGTGTGTCATCGCAGTGAATGTGTGAAACAGGGCGGAGAGCAAGTCAAAGTTTGTGTGTCCGCCTGCCTGTCTTTGATGTGTGTGTGTTTGTCGTCGTTGTTGACGAGTGTGTGAAAGTGGTCGGAAAGTGTGCGTCTGTATTTTTGTGTGTCGGTGTGACAGCGGATGACGGATGGGCCGGCAGGACGGAGCAGGGGACGATGAATGAGGTGACAGACAGAGACGGATAGCCCTTTATCCCTCCGTCACAATCCCTCTTTCTCTCTCCCTCTCTTCTCTTTCTCCGCCTGTCGGGATGATGCAGTGCCTCTTGTTCTCCCGCTCGGAGGAGGAGAAGGAAAGGGGGGAAGATGGGGAGAAGGAGAAAAGAAAAAAAATATCATTCATCCGGCATCAATGTTTACTCCTACCCCCCCCCCCCCCCCTCGTTCTTCCTCCTCCTCTCTTCTGCTTTCCCCCCATTTCCCTGCTTTGCTCTCACTGTTTGCTTCATCCTCCTCTTCCTCCATCTCCATCCTCCTCTTTTCTCGCCTCCCCCCCACCACCTCCTCCCCTCCCTTCTCCTCCCCACCCCTCCCCTCCCTTCTCCTCCCCCCTTTCTTGTGCTGATCAGAATCAGTCGACTCCATCGCTCTTATTCAGCTCCTTCGCTCTTTTATTTCTGTGTCTTTCGGCCTCTCTTCCATTGTTTTTCCTAACCTTTCTTATCATATCAAAAGAAGTGCACACACACAAACGCACACACACACACAAACACACACATTCATACCTCATCTCTCTCTGTGTACACATCTGCCCTGGCTCATCCTTTCTGTGTGTGCAATCCGCATTCTTTTGGGTAAATTGTTCACGTTTGTGTGTGTCGATTTGTGTGCTTTCATACACGATCATATGCACGATTGATGCTTTGGAGTGTGTGTCTCTTTGTGTGTGTGTGTGTGTGACCTGTTGGTGAATGGCCGATAAATCACGCTGACGGGGCCGTTTGTTGTGTGGTCGGGTCCCGGTGTTCTGGAAGGTTCCGGGGTCCTGGGACAGGGCCGAGACAGGAGTTCCCCCAGGACACATGGTTCGCTTCAGCGTTGTGCAAAAACAGTGGAGACGTGTTGTGTGAAATCTTTTTGTTCACTTCAAAATCATCTGACATTACACAACTGGTATCACTTCACCACATCAGCGTTGCTACTCATCACAAAGTCGTACTTTTTGTCAATATTTGTAATCAGGTTTCCTCCAGACATTTTAGAAAAATCTCCACGACTGTTGCTCCAGATCTTAGATTAGTTATTAAAATGCTAATTATAATAACTGGATTCATATATACGGTACCTAGATTCACACAGGAAGGCTTTGAAATACACACAGACATTTGTCTTATCAGCCCTGCTGCAGTTTGATATCACTCCTCTGGTTAAAATTGCATTATATGCCATATTAAAAAGAGATTTAAATTATCTCAGTTGATCCCGAGGACAATAAATCCAACAGGAGGATTTAAATCAGGAAGCCTCAGCGTCACATGACAGTTTCCACAACTCTGCGCTGCAGACACAATATGCTTCAGCCCAAACGGCATTCAGGTTTCCTTTCTCGGGCCTAAATATCATCTTCTTTCTCCTAAAGCATGAACTTCTTTCCATTTGGCCAGAAAAACAACTCCTGCTTTTACAGATGGGAAAGTTCTCAAGTTCCTATTGCATGAGGTAAACACAGCAGTGTCTGAGCTTCGTTCTATTTACACAGGATTAATTCAGTATGTGTCAATCTGCATAGTAAATTTTAAGAACGGTTCTGCTTGATTTGTTGTCTGGACTTAATTAAATTATCACTTCTTTCAGCCAATTTGGGGTTTTTTTAGGCGTGATATGATAAAGATTATCATATTTGAAACTGATGCATTTGCAATTCATGCAAAAATGTCAAAATTTAAGGCCTTCTTATTAGTTAATTCCCCAAAAGGATCTTCCAGTCAAATTTGATTACCAATAATCTGATAGAACTGAATTTCAGGCCTGATAATCAGATGATATCTAAGAATTGTGAAATTGTATCTAAAATTTCATATTTGAACCCAAAATCGAAGATTGTGGTATTTTTGTTCCTGCGGACACGCTGAAAATCACCAAGAGTTTGGTGATGGATGGTGGCGTGCTGGAGGTTTGACCTTTGACCTTTAAATCTTAAGGGATGGAGAAAGGCTGATTCACTGAATCGAGCTTATCTTACGATTGCTAAATAAGTTGGTGAGCGGAGGAGGTTGATTTTGTGTGTGTGTTCTCCAGTCTGCCCTTTTCCACAGATCCTATCAATCCTCCTATATTTAGAACATTCAGAAGTCTGTGGTTACCTCAAACCTTTGGCTGGCCCTGAAGTGTTTGTGTGTGTGTGTGTGTGTGTGTGTGTGTGTGTGTGTGTTGCGGTGTGGCATCCCCCCAGAAAAATGCTTGCAACAGTAGACTCTCTCACTCATCCCCTTCTCCACTCGTTCGTTCCTTCCCCAGGCATGCATTCTTCAGCCTTCGGCCCAGTTGTGTTTCTTTGTGTGCGTTCCTCGTCATTGATTGGTTCGTGCCTCTGGTTGACCACAGACAGTCAGATTCCATCGACTCATCGATCTCTTTAGCTCCTCCTCCTTCGTCCTCTCTCATCTTCTCCTTTTACTCTCCGTCTGACTCTTTTGTTTCCCTAATTTCTCTGCTTTTCCCCGACCACCGAGGGAAACCTCTCCCTCAGATGATTTACACCTGCCTGAGATGGTCAATGATTATTTCTCCGTCTGTGAACTCTCTTCATCTCCTCACGTTTCCTTCGCTCCTCCTCTCTGTCTCCTCTCCTTGTTCCCTTTCCTTCATCATCTTCCTCTTACTCCTCCTCCCCCCTTTTAACCCCCACCACTTTCTTTTTTTCACCTCTTATCTTAACATGTTTAACGTGTCTCCATGTTTCACCTTTGACATTCCTGAACTTCTGTCTTTCTCCACATATATAAAAAAGAAACACATAGTTTGCAGCACACACACACGCACACGCACACACACGCACACACACGCACACACACGCACACACGCACGCTTGCTTGCTTCTGCCTTCAGGACTATTTGCACTGCGTCTGACGTTTGTGTGTCCCAACCGTTACCTCACGAGGTTTCCCCCCCTCGCTCTCCAAAAGCAACATGTCACAGCATGACGACTCCCCTCGGGCTGACTGTGTGTGTGCAGATTGACCGGCGTAGCCAGCAGCGATTATCCAGTGACAGGACGGTGTGTGTGTGTGTGTGTGTGTGGAGGTAATAGACAGTTTCAGGGATGGGATGAGGCCCAGTGGGGGAGGAAAGCTCCATCTCACCTCTGTGTAACCCAGACTAACAGGGCAGAGGGAGGGACCGGAGAGATGGCTGGAAAAAGACAAGGAGGCGACATAATTCAGAGAAAACACGAGTCAAATCAGTTTAATGATTCTTCTTTATATTAGAATGTGCAAATTCAGCATTGAACCTGCTGATCATCAGACTGACAACAGCTGCAGCACCGAGTCAAATTTAAAGTTACAACTACTTTATTTCAGCTAAAACTCAACCGTCTTGAGTTTTCTGTGTTAGTAGCCAGTTTGTTCAGGCCGAGCTGGATTGACATTTCCAACGATAAAAAGGCACAGACTTTTTTATGCTTTCGTACAGTACGGGGTCGAAATAGTCCACTGGTTCGTATCAGGAGCGTTAAAATTTCCTTTCCCATTAAATTTAGATTTATAGCGCCGTTTTCCCAGAAGGTTGTAGATCTGTATGATTTAAATCGGACTCTCCGCTCAGTCTGACAGAAGCGTAACAGATGTGCAGGAACAGAGTCGGCTTCACGTCTGAAGCTGCTCATGTGAGGTCCCGTTTGCTCTTTCAGAATGAAGCTGTTATTTATTTTTGGGTTTGTTTTTTTTTCATTCTTTTACAGTATAAAAAAAACAAACAGTGATGTCGGAAGCCTTCACTTGACTCTGTTTGTTGCTTCATTGTTCGCTCCTCGAGAGCAAAACCTACTTAACGCTCCTCGCTTCATTTCAGCTTCCTGACCCCTGCTGAAAAAAAGTTCCCCCCCTCACTTCCTGGAAGTTATTGCTCAAAATCATATTGTCTTATTGTTCGTGCCCACGTCTCTGTATTTAGCAGCTAACCTCATGTCAGAGTGGATGATATCAGGTTTGCTGACTGTAATTCCTCCTCCTTGTGTCGCTGCCAAAGTTTTGTTTTCGTCTTGAAATGAGGATGAATGGAGTTTTGTTTAAGCTACTGTGAAGCCCTGTAGTATGACAGCATGATTTATTTCCTGGAGTTAGATCCAGAGTTTGTCTTCGGCTAACTTGACCTGAAATCTACACCATCATGTGTGGGGAGGGAAGGAGGAGGGAGGCAGGAGGAAAGGGGACAATTAGAAAGTAGAAGAAAAGGGGAGACAAGGTCACAGGACGTATTTAACTTTCCCACCTTTACCAATGTGTCGTCTCAGAGCTTTACCCTTAAAAACCATCCGTCATCTCTTCAGCGTGTTCGTCATCGTTGGGGGGAGCTGAAGCTAATCCCAGCTGACTTTGGGTGACAAGACATCAGTCCATCAGAGTCTCTGATTTTGGTTCAAAGTTTTGTAGTTTTTTTTTTTTTTTAAGGACTCAAGTCTCACTGTCTATAGTCTTCAGGTCTGAAGTCTAAGTTTTTTATTTCCAGGTGTTCCAGCTTCAAGTCTTATGGTTTGAAGTCTGAAGCCTTTATGTGTCAAGGAAGGAGGGAAGGAAAGTTTAGAGGTAAAGAAAGGAGACGACAGGAAGAGATGGACGAGGTCGGAGGGAGACGGAGGAATCTGCTGCTGTCACATTCCTGAGAGCTGCGGTCACACTGGGACATCTGCAGTGTGTGTGTGTGTGTGACAGGTCAGGTTCACGGAAGGCGCCGCCGCCGAGTCGGGGGATGAACTGTAAGGCAGCCAGCGCACATGCTCGCCGGTCCACATCAGCAACGGGCCGACCTTTGACCTTTTCAACTCGTCAATGCAACGCGAGGGAGACGGTTAGAGAGGAGAAAGGCGTTAAATGAGGGAGAAAGTTTACATGAAAGAGAGGAAGAGGATGAATGAATCCAAAGGAAGATGACAGGAGAAGAGTGAGAGAGAGGGAGAAAAACAAGATCTGAATACGGGAAAATGTTGGAGCCGAGCGAAAAGCGAGGGATCGCGAGTGAAAGAGTGCAGTCAGGTGAAAGTGATAGGGCGGCTGAAATGGACGTACAGGGTGGTCCCTCTCTCTCCTCCCCCCCTCCTCACTTTCTCTCCCACTCCTCGGGAGGCTGACACTTCCCTTCATCCGTTTGACCGGTCACAGAAGGGGGGATGAATAGACGAGTGTAGAGGGGTGAAAAGAGCGAGATGAGCGGAGAAGAAAAGAGGGCGAGGGGAGGATGAGCAGCAGACGGACATCTAAATGCTTCGCCCCCGCCGGCCTATTGGGGCCGAGCGCGACACAAACGCGCACAAAACGGCGATGGCGCTCTGTGCTTTTTTAGACGGGTGGCCCGTGAGTTCACCGGGCATCTGAGAGACACACCGTGTAACCGCGCAACCGTGACATCCAGGGTTCAAATCTGGCCAAGGACTGGTACCAGCCCCCCCCCCCCCCATTCTCGGTTTTCCCTTGAGACTTGATCTGTTTGACAACTTCAAATTAAATTCAGTTCATTAAAGACTGAACTCGACCCCAAGGCGATGCAATAAAACACCTGATGGGACAATTATTCCGACAGAAACGCAGTTATTAAAAGTTCATCCTTATAAAGTTGTTGGGTTTTTTTTTTTTTAATAATGCAGCTAGTTTTGCTTTTTTTTTTTTTTTTTTTTTTTTTTTTTTCGGGCGGGGTGCAGAAATTCTTTTACATGATGATGTGAAGCACCGTGGAGGCTGATGAACACACAGGTTTCACACAAACAGACACACAACTCAAAACGAGTGCAATGTAAGGTCAGTGGGATAAGTACCGGTGCCAGGGAGGGTGGGAACAAGATGTGAGACCCCCAAGACACTCTTATCTGATCACACACAATCAGATCTGCCTGCCCAGATAGTTTGCATGCACACACCTGTCTGCCACACACACACAGATTTGATCTTTTTACAGCTGACTTCACACACAGCAGGTTGTGAGTGTAATAAAGCGGTCACTGGAGATAACGCAGCAGAAAATAGTCCCTGCAGGAGACGTGTGTGCGTCTGTATCTGCCGAGTTCATGTTAGTATTGGTGTGGGAGTTCACTGTGTGTGTGTGTGTGTGTGTGTGTCGGCCCCTGCTTCAACTTCCTGTCCTGTCTGTGGCCGGCCTTATCGGCGTGACAGCAGGTCAGCCAGTGGTCACGGCAACAGGGCTATTCAGCAACCTGATTGGACGGGGCAGGGAGCGGCGGTTTGGTCCTTCCGACCAATGGTCAAGAAGCGGTCGGGGGGGGGGGGGGCGGTCAAGGTGGTTCAAACACACACACACACACGTAAATTAATCTCACAAACACATTGATAAATGGCAGATATACACAATCATGCATTTTCCTCTCTGAGACAACTACAGTCGCACAAAATGATGACTGTCTCACACACACACACTGACCGTGCGGTGACCGGGTCAGGTCATTGTTCTGTGTTATCAGTCTTGACCTCTCCGTCAGTCTCCCCGATACGACCTGCATCTACACCCCTTCCTGTGTGTGTGTGTGTGTGTGCGGTCATTTCATGGTCAGACCAAAAAGTTGAGCCCCTTAAACCACTCTCACCTTTCAACTGTTTCCTGTTTTGGCGTTGCGGTGGGGACGGGGGTCAGTGAGAGATGTTTCATTTCAGGCTGCAGTGAAACGCTGCAAAACACTCCAACGCTTCTTTCCTCCCAATCTGCAAATTGGATTTTTGTCTGCAGGCGAATGATTCTTGGTGGAGAATTATTATTTTTAAATTTATTTATTTTATTTGCCTTTTGCTGCTTTTTCTTGGTTAGGAAGTTGAAACTATTTCATGTCTGTCTGACATCATTACATTTAATTTTCTTTCTTTTCTAATAATCCCAAATATGATCGTTATTATTGGACACACTGCATGCAGAGCTGCTTGATCACAGATTAATTCTCCAATTTGGGGGTTAAATGACACATTTTTCATTTAAAACAATGATTCAAAAGAATGGATGGATTTTTTTTTTTCTGACCTTTTCTCCCAAACTCAGCTGTGAAAACAAGCGGAGTCCAAATTCTCCTGATCAGGCTCAAAAGAAGAAGGAAAAAAAAAAACAACCTCTGGTTTCTGGTTACACTTAAGTCCAACAACACTGTAAAAGAAAATACAGTTATAGTGTTTGAACTTAAATATGGATTCCTTTCATACTGAAATCAGCACTATCGAATAGCTCTGCAGAAACACAACGTTAAACAACATATTTGAACTCGTTTACTCCACAAATGGAGATAAACTCCACTTCTTCTGTTGTCTTCTTTTCCTTTTTCTGTTTTCATCTGGACTCAATCTTTTTTCCTTCTCTACCTGCCCTCCTTTCCATCTTCACTTAATTTACCTTTTCTTCCTGCCAATATCATCTTCTTCGCACCGTCATTGTTCAGTTAAACCAGTAAAATTCATTGAAATCATGTGATTTCATGCTGAAATCAACACGAAGGCAGACTCTGCTCAGTATCTGTCACAGTTAAACATGAGATTTTAACCACACATTGAGAAGTAGTTGTCTGAGTGTGAAAATAATAGTTAGAAGAGCATATTTTAGAGTGGAGTCGCAACCTCCAATCAATTTATTATTATTATTATTTTAAGGATTTTAAGGAATTGAATTAAAACTGAGAAATTACAGAAAGTATTTCAATCTAATTCATCTTTCCAAAGTGAAAGCTGGGAGGACGACGAACCCGAACTGAACTCGTGGCCCAGAATTAAACTCTGGACGCAAATTGACTTTAAGAAAGTGGCCGAGGCCAAATTGACACACACACACACACACACAAAAAGACAGAAAGATAAAGATAAAGTGCTGGGACCTAAATTGAGCTTAAAGCCGGTGTTTTTCTAGCCCTGTTTGTTTTGGAGTATTCCGTCTTTATTTGCTTTATCAGCGCTCAGAGCGGCTCCCAGCAGGCCCCTCCGACTTCAGCCTGCACTCGTTTATCGTCTCGCTGTTTCTCCGCCGCTCCTTCTTCCTCCTCCGTAACATCTAGTTACCCTCCGCCTGACCTCTCCCGCTCCCTCCTTCCCCCCTTTTTCCTCCTGCAGTCCTGTAATATTTCCCCAATCATTCTTTTTGACTTTTCTCTCTCTTCCCTCTCATTTACATCCTCTCATTTTCTCTCTCTGTCCGTCTATGTCTCTCGCTCGCCCTCTCCGTCTGTGCAGTGTCTAATTGACAGCGGAGACCCCTGGTTGAACCAACGGCACTCTTCCCTCGTTTTTGTTGCTTTTCTTTTTTTTTGTGTGTGTGTTTCCACACTCATTCCATTTCAGCCCTCTCCCTTTAAGGAGCTGCGGGGGGGTCGAACGACGTCTCTGTCACAGCTGACGGGGGGGTGGGGGGGGGGGAAGAGGTGAGAGAGCAGGGAGACAATTGAGATGAAGATGGA
This sequence comes from Echeneis naucrates, assembly GCF_900963305.1. Classification (NCBI taxonomy): domain Eukaryota; kingdom Metazoa; phylum Chordata; class Actinopteri; order Carangiformes; family Echeneidae; genus Echeneis; species Echeneis naucrates. The sequence continues at coordinate 1,459,318 of NC_042528.1, read as the reverse complement.
CAAAGCAGGATAAAGAACATGGTAGTTATGTAAGCGTGGTAGTTTGGAGGTCAGAGAAATGTCAGTGAGTCGTCTGAGCAGGAATCAGTGATTGAGTTTGTCGGGTCGTGGCATCAGTTTGTGTTGTTTTTGATATAATAATCTATTTTAACTTGTGTGTAACTACCCAGTTTTTGTGTCGTCGCTTAACAACTCACTATAAAGTACAGCTACACAGCCAGGGCTTTTATTCTGAAATGTTTATATTCCTAAGCCAGTCTGCTGTTCTCCAGCTGACCTCTGACCTTTCAGCACAACAGATAACTTCCCCACAGGGAGCGTGATCGTATCTTTGCCCTGCTGTGTTTTTATTACGCAGCACGTGACCAGCGGCCGACCTTCTGCTGATGAATAACGTGCGGCGTGTACAGTGGACAGCACCGCCGAGGACGCCGTGCTGTGCTGCGGTTCCTGGCGGCGGTCTGCACGTGCACAGATACAAGCTTTTTTGTTTTTCATTTAATTCAGTGCGGCAGAGGAATAAGCGATAAACATCAGAGCTTAACTTGATTCCAGGCGTAGCTGAAGACGGACGGATCCAGTTCGAAATGATTGAAAATCTGAAAGTGCAACAGAGACGTTGACGAAAAGCTTCTGTTGTTTGTTTCTTTAAGAGTGGAGGATTGTCTGTCAGACGGAGAGAGTGGCCGGTAGCCAGATAACCTCTGAATGTGACCTTTGACCTCTCTGCTTTCAGATGTCAAGAGCAGAGTTTGGGGTTAAGTGTAAAATCCCCCCTCCTTTTTTTTTTTTTGGCTTCAGCTCAGTGGTTGGTGTTCTGGATAAATGTATGCTTATCAGAGATTTTTAAGTCTTTTATCAAACCAGCTGCTCAGATTTCAGGATTTAATACTTTTGTCTTGGTTACAGTTTGACATTTGGCTGCCAAACAGACGTTTTTAAGTATATAATGACATTTATTGATGCTTTTAGAAAATATTTTATTAGTTCATTTATTTTGTTCATTAGTTGAATGAGATATTGTTGCTTTTCTTCCTATAAAAATTAAATTTAGGTGAAATGTCTAAATCAAATAAATAATGAAACTGTGCTCTCGGGAACTGTGATGAGCATTTTTGAGTCATACAGTTCCTGGATGGGATCATGATTGGTCATAATAATGGAATAATCATTGTATGGTTTGTATTGATCCTTTTTTTTTTTTTTTTTTTTTTTTTTAAGAACAAATGTCTCTGACAGGGCAGAAAAAAAGCCTAATAATAAATGATTTAATACTTATTTAGTACTAATAATACTTTAAATGTGATATTTTCATTGTGAGGAGGTGATCTGAATGTTTTCTGAGACCTTTGTCCCAGAAACCTGTGCATCCCCCTCCAACACTGACGGGCAGGTGTCAAACTAATCTCTTTCTCTGGCCATTTTTTGTGACCTTTTAACCTTGAAATCAGCCCTGAGAGCAAAGAGAAACAGAAAAGTAAAGAGAGAGAAACTCAGACAGATGACGGACGTCTGTTGTTGTCCACAGACGGACGGGTGTCAAAATGTGCCGTCTTTGTTTTCTTCCTCAAACAAACAGGACGTTTTTTTCTCTCTGCGTTTGTCTTTGTGACCTTTAACATTTTCCAAGGAGAGGTGATTGACAGGTGTCAGCCTGGACCGTGTGACCTTTGAACTCTGATGAGGATTTATTGATGGAGGGAGAGATGGCTGCTGAAGGACAGACGTCAAAGTAGAGGTGAAGGACTTAGACTTGTCAACTTGTCTCATCTGTAAGAGACGGTTGGACGTAGGACGTGTCCTGCTTCTCTTTGTCATAATATTTGTGTCTCTTTGGGTGAAAACACAACTGAGACTTTTCATCATTGGTCTTTGATTGTTTATGAATCAAACTGATCGATGATTATAGTATTGTTCGCAGATGGAGGTAGAGCTGCTAAGAGTGACAGACAGGTGCCAAAAAGGCTGCGTTCATCGGTAAAAGCTTCTGTGCTTTTAGCGACCTTTGACCTCCTTGCTGTCAAACGGACAGCTGGGAGAGCAGCGTGCGGGTAATGGAGCGAAGGTATGAGAGCACGTTAGGAAACCCAGAAGATTTTATGAATCCTTTGGCGAGATAAACCATCTCATAGCAGAATCATTACATAATCACAACCTGTGTGCGTCCGTGTGTGTGTGTGTGTTTGGACGCAGAGTGTAAACATGATGAATTCTGGGTGACCCTGATGTTTGGCCATTAGGAACGGGAACACGGCAATTCCCCGAAGGTCCTAAACAAATAAATCCTGCCCACAGCCGGAATAACCATTAACAAGTCTGCTAAAGACTGAGGAGGAGGATGAAGAGGAAGGATGGTTAAGTAGGGAAGGAATGAGAAAGATGAGGGTGAGAGTTTGGAAAAAGGCAAAGGGCAGGTAGAGAGGAGCGAAGGAAGAAAGAAGGGACGAGAGGAGGAGGAGAGAAGGAGTGATGGGTTGAATGGGAATAAGAGTGAGGGGGGGAGGAGAGAGGGAGAACCATTAGCAGGAGGAGAAATGAGAGAAAACAAACAAGAAATGTGAGGGCAACACGTCACTTTGTTTTTCTGCTCGTCCCCCAGAAGAATAAGAGGAAGCAATAAGCTGCGTGTGTGTGTGTGTGGCGGAGAAAGGAGCGATAGCACGGGGGAGGTCATGGCGAGGTGAGAGAGGGGGAGCGAGACGGAGAGAGAAGTTCAGCTGGAGGTGAAGAGAGACCTGTTTCATTCTGTGTGTGTGTCTGTTTAGGGTGAATCGGGGGTCAGGTGTGTGTGTGTGTGTGTGTGTTTAAGGACCTGCTGGCTTGCGTGTGGATCGTTTTTTTGGAAAGCCCACGCTCTCTTTTCTTTTTTCTTTCCTTCTTCGTCTCTTCCATTTCCATCAGTCTCGTCTTCCTCCTCCTCCTTTTCTTGTTGCACTTCTCCTACTGTTTGTACCCTCCATCCAAATTTACCTACTGACCTCAAGTTCACCCAAAACTCTCCCTCGTCTCAGTTTCTCGTCCCCCATCCTCACCTCCTCCATTTGTTCATGACTCCATCTTTTTCTCATCTCTTCTTTCCAACTTCTTCCTCTTTCCTTCTCTTTATTCGTCTCATCTCTCTGCAGCTTCTTTTTTTTCTTTACTTTTCCTAATTTATATCGTCTTTTTTTCCTCCTCTTCTTCTTTAAGCCGTCTCATATTCTTTATTTTTTATTATTATTTATTAGATGGAGACATGAAGCCTGATTCCAGAGTAAAGAGCTGATCTGGTCCAAGACATGAAAGTTTTATAGACTTCAGCTGCCAGCTTGTGTGTGTGTGTGTGTGTTGTCGTCTTGTATGAGTGTTTGTTAATGCAGCTTCTCTTGAAATAGCTTTAAGTTGTACACTTTCATCTTGTTTTTTACTGCACAAACGCACACACACGCTCTGACGAACACCATGCAAAGAAGCAGCTTTTGTGTGTTTGCATACAGCCACACATACACACACTTGTGTGTATCTGTACGTAATGAACTGACATTTGTTCACATAAACTCACAGACTTATGATCTTGTGCTCTATTTATGTGTTTACCTGTTTCACAGCCTGTTTCCGTGCAGTGTGTGCGCCTGTGTGTGTCTGTGTGTGTTTGTACTTGTTTATATGGGAGGATTAGCAGGTCAAACTTCGGCCGTGCAAGGGTGAGCTGGGGGACAAAGGAGAGAGAGCGAGCAGTGAATACAGAAGTGAAAGGACCAGAGGGAGGAAGGGAGGGAGGGAAAGATCAGGAAGTCCCACTGAACCGTCCGTCTAATCGCTTTTTATACCTCTGAGGTGGATGTCCTCCTGTTTACAGTTACAACAATCAGACAGAAAGGGAAGAAGCACAAATGATATTACTGTTATAATTAAATAGGTTGAAATGAAGAAAGTTCAGAGAGCAGCCTTGATGATGATTTATCGTAATAAATATTGAGGCTGTAAACTATTTACAGCCGTTTTCTGCTACGTTCAGCTGATTCTTTCTGTCGTTCTGTCTTCCTCTCCTGTGTTTGGGTTGTTGTAGAGCTGATCTGAACTGTCTGCTCTTTCTTTGGAGCGGTAATGATCTCATAAAAGTCAGTCAGTATAAATATGTGATGATCATACCTGCCCTGGGAAAAAAACAAAGCTAAAACAAAACTCTGGGCAGATGTGAGATGGGAAAGTATTCCTGGTTTTGAGCTGACTACAGATTTGCCCTTCAGGTGAACATCTGCCAAACTAAAATCAGCTCAATGAAGAGTCCGAACCTTCGACGTCCATTCCCGTCGCACCTCCATCTCTTATCTGCCCATCTTCATCTGCCCTTCCTTTGCCCCACCCCTGTTATCCATTTTCTCTCCATCTCCCACATGTGGTTTTGCTCTCCATCCCTCTGTACTCCCTCTCCCCCTCCTCCTCTTCTCTCATCCCTTATTCACATATGGTTTCTCTCTCTGCAGCTCTGTGTGTGTGTGTGTTTGGTGTTACCCAGAGTTCACTGGGGCTCCTCACTTGTGTGTGTGTGTGTGTGTGTGTGTGTGTGTGTGCGTGTGTGTCGTACAGACAGAGATAGAGAGACAGTGAGTGTGTACGTCTGCAGGCTTATGGGCTTTTGCCTGCCTGGGCCTGTGTGTGTTTTTGTGTGAGAGGTCGAGTTCAGCAGGGCAGCAGCAGGTTATGCAACAGCTTCAAATGTGAACCATTTAGAGGAAAACCTCACTCAGACGCCTTTTCAACCTCCGTCCCCTCATCTTGTCTCCTCTGTTGTATTTTTGTCCCTAAATGAATGAACCCGTCCCCTAGAAAACCAAAAAGATTGATCAACGGTATATTCCTGGGAAGAAGGTTGATTAATCATCCATCACATTGTTTAATTAAAAGCAGTCAGTAATCTTTGGTGTGCATGTAAACTTTGAAGAATGTGTGTGTGTGAGCTTTTAGAAATCCGGGAAAATGCCCCATCATTCCAAAGTAAGAGCTGTCGCTTGTCGTCTCCCGTAACCAGAGGTATCGTGTTTTCCTGAGAAATGTAATTTTACGCCCCTTTTTTTTTTTTCCCTCCAACGAAACCGGCAGAGTCAGCGCATCCGGGATTCGAAACCAGAGCCCCTTATATTCAGCTTTGAGTCACTGAGCTGTGGTCCGGCCCAAAGCTGAATTACGGCATTAAAAAAAAACAAAACAGTTTTTCTGTTTAATATTGAATAAAGAGCACATGAAATGAGTGTTACGTCAACAACACTCTTCCTTGGAAATTCCAGAGTCCAGTTACGTCCCTAAAGTTGGCAGCTGATATCTACATTCGTAGAGTGATTTAGCATAATTGCCAGCAGCAGCTGCTAACCTCCCCTGACATGCATCTGTTTTGTTTCATCTAATGTTCCAAAAGATGGAATCGGTCACATTCAGGTGGGAATTCCAAGATTTCCACCAGCTGTTGCCAGCTGTGAGGATTCCTCACCATATTTCGTTGGAGGATGTTGGTGTTGGTGGATCGCTTCATCTGTTTCTCGGGGTAAACAGGAAGCAGCGTGTTTTCTAATCTCTCTCCATCTCTGTCTAGTTGCTGGAACTGTTTGTTCAGTGGGATTGGTCAACCTACTTGGCTGATTATGGAAAACCCACCTGCAAGTACCTGAGAGTGAACCCCCACACCGCCCTGGCCCTGCTGGAGAAGTGAGTTCTTTCCTCGTTCATGAAATCATCAAAGCAAGAAAAATGTGATTTACTCTTTTTATTGTGACTGCAGGTTGAGAATCTTTGAGGTTTGAATCTCAGCTCAAAAGAAGTGATTAAAGTAATTAAAACCAATCAGACTTCCCCAATAATCAGTTTTCTCTCCATGTTTGTTTAATAAAAAAAAAAGCACACCTTAGTTGCTCAAATTTAATTCACCTCAGCTGCTCTTTTCTGTCCACAGATTATTTAAACCGTGAGTATTGTTTCTGCTGTGTGTGTGTTTTTAATCCGGCATGTTTGAATAAGTGTGACAAGTCTAATATTTCATGATATGTGGCTAAACGCACGCACATCCTGATCCCAAATAGAAAATAAACTCACCTTTGTGATGATTATCACTGAGATGTTATCGCTGTCACAACACTCTCATGGTGTATCTGTGTGCCATCAGATTATCAGCTAGTGATGATAACCGCGACACAAACGCACAAAAACACAAAGCTGACATCTCACACAAAAACTCACACTGAGAGTGTGTGTGCGGTCCAGCTGACCTCCCTTAACCGGAGCGCCGGTCGGGCCCAGGCCTGGTGGTCCCTCTGTGCCCAGGAGGAAGCACCCTGCTGGGGCTTGTCTGGTCTTTCGGTCCCCTGAACTTCCTGGAGCTTCACAGCAGCCCAGCGTTCTGCGACACCACACACACACACTTTCTCATGTGACTCTGGACACACACATACAGACCTCCAAAGCCAAAACATCCTTTTTTCTCCAGCAGAGATGTGTGTCACTAAACTAAATACTCTTCAGAGCACGTTGGTGTGATTTCAGCATCCAGACGATAAAACAGAGCCTCCGTTTTCATTTCTTTATCTTTTCGCCTCTGCAGGATGAAGGAGATGAGCAGGAAGAACAACGTCTTCGCCCAGTTCAGGAAGACGGACCGAGACAGACAGAAACTCATCGACACCGTCATCAAACAGCTACGCAACCTCATCGCACAGCACCACACCTAAACGGGCCGCCCCGACGCCATCCGTCTCACATAGGCTGAATCCATGCAAACCCACAGCCTGCAATGTGACTGGTTCATTTGACAGGGAAGAATAAGGAGCGTAACCTGGAGCGATTTGCGTGAAAAAAATCGTGGCTGAAACACAACTCAAACGTAAAAACACAAAGCAGTCGTTGATTCTGTTCAGCGGAGTAATGAGTCTTAGAAACTTAAAAATGTAAACTCAGATTTCTGATGAGCGGTCCCATATTTGAACTTCTCAAAGGTTTTATTTTGAAAGGTCAATTCATAAAAAGACACACCGTTTCCTCTCTGGCCAATCAGAAGAGAGGACCTGATCCTGTCTTCTGATTGGCTGACTGTTTTCTGAGCGACTGACCTGCTGGATTAAAAAAATAAAAAATAAAATAAACATCATTATGATTAATTACAGACACAGAAATCTCACTTTCCATAAAATGGGACGTATTTATGAAAGGTCTCCGTCAGATTTCAGCAGTTTTTGGTTATCTTTTTGTGATGTTCTGCGGGCTGACTGAGCCGTGTGGCCTCACAGCCGTCTGTGTCTTCCACATCATCACAACAGCAGCACGTTTTGAATGTACAAGGTCAAAGGTCATCTTCAGCAGCAGAATGTCACGTCGGGTTGTGATGTCGTATCGCGGCCTGACGAGCACTGAACTCAAGATGGGGTCTGGAGAACGCCGCTCCATTGTCCCTTGTCTTCTAAGAAAGGGGGATGTCGACACAAAAAATGCTAACCCTTCTTTTTCTTAATATACAACCTGCGAACACTTGAATGGCTGCTCACATCTGGCAACCTCATTCCCAGAATATTAACACCAGAAAGCACAGTGAGAGGATTGGGATGGAGGGGGAGGGGGTGCTGTCCAAACATGGCAACCCATTCCACCACATTTCCATCAGATTGGAAGTGGGGCCCGCTGCCTGAGCATTTTATACATGTACACACATCTCGGTCTTAAAAAGGGGGATAGAACCTCAGAGCTGGCAACTTTTCGAAAGTGTAAAGTTGAATTTGCGCGACTGAGGAGAGAGAGACTAATTTGTATAGAAACCATTGAACTAATGTCAAGCACACACACTTTCATGTCTTCCATAAGCATATGCCAAGCTCTGTGTGTGTCTGTGTGTTTGTTGTGTGTGTACTTGTGTGTCTGTGGCGCTGCACAAACTTCACATAATTACATTAACATTAATTTAGGAGGTAATGGGTCTTTTTTTTTTTTTTTTTTGCCCTTTGTGTTGCTTTTTCTTGAACTTGGGTGCAATAATAATATTGGTTAATACAACATTTGTGTGTGTGTGTGTGTGTGTGTTAATTGTTGTGTTTTATAAAGGGATTCAAACTTGGTGTGTGTCAGAAGGGAATTTAATTTGTTCCACATTCGATCAATCGCTTTCTGATCATGATGTTTGTGCTCACAGTGAAATCACTGTGCTGATGTGTGTGTTTTTAAATTTTTGTGCGGGTTTTTTGGTGTGTTGTTTTTTGGGTGAGGGGACGTGCCGCCGGTGTTGGATGTGCCTTTGCTGTGTTTAGTTTTATTTCCTGCAGCGACTCCGCGGTGACGTTCGAACTCTGGACACAATCAACCGTCACTCAAAGTCCTTTTTCTCGTTTATTTTTTATTTTATTGACATTTATTAATATTTCTCCTTCTGCTGGAGTCAAAGAAATTATTTGGGCTGGAAATAAATTATCAGCGATACTTTTCATATTCAACCTAAAATATGTTTATTTGTGCGGATTTAAATCTTCGTTTCAGATAATTGTGGTTTGAGATTTTTCTTTTGATTCGGCTGTTTGAAGACTCGACGGCTTCATTTGGTTAAAGATCTTCTGAGACGTCTGGAGTCGTCTCACTGCAGATGTTGCTGCCGCCTTCTTTGTATTTTGAAAGCAGAAGTCTTTATGGAGACAGAAGCACTGTAAATGCTGTTGTATTAAACCACTAATAAATAAAAGTAAAGTAAAAAAATAAAATACTAATGAAGTTGCCAACAGACAAATAAGAAATAAATGGACAAGAGTTGAATGTTTTGTCTTGTTTCTTTTCTTTCAGGTTACTGAATGAAGTCACATCATGTAAAGTCAGAAAGATAAAAATGGGAGTTTTAAATTTTACGACAGCTGATATTTTTGAAATCAACACTCAGAAATATAAAAATGTTTTCTCTCTGAAAAATCACATGAAGCTTTAAGTATCAAAATATATTTAATCTGAATTGAAAAGAACCAAAGAAGCTTAAATTACCTTTTCAGTTAAGTTTTCAGCAGCCGCATCAACAATGACATCAGTTCCTGCTGCCACAACCTACGGAGGCACGACATCATGACACGTTTGTCGCCGACTGACTCTCGCCGCGGTGACCTTTGACCTCACACACAGCAGGGGTGAGTAATGAGGACTTTGTGTTTGTTGGCACTGCAGGTGGGAGGTGGGTGTGTGTCTGTGTGTGTGTTCAGTGGAGGGCAACGACACGAATCCAAAGCAACACAAACTCTCTGCATGCTCCTGGTTCCCTCAGCCGACTGTGTGTGTGTCTGTGTGTGTGTGTGTGTGTGTGTGTGTTTTCCCAGCAGTCTATTGAAGAGCGGTGAAGCGCTCAGAGCTTCAGGATGCCTCAAAAAAAAAAAAAAACTCCCTCTCTTTCCGTTTTCTCTCTCTGAACTTTCTGAACTCTCATTTTCCTGAAACATTTATATGCACTGATGAAGCTGAATCTGCCCCGCCAACTGCCCCGCCAACTGCCCCCAACTGTTTAATGCATGAATTAAAAAAAAAAAAAAAAAAAGCTGCTTCATCAATGAAAGCTGCAGATTTCCTCCAAGGATGGGCTGACTCCACAGATTCTGGTTCCTCCTTTGGCCGCCATGACGGGTCACTGTCGGGTTCACTGAGCATGAATGATCCAACGTCCACCGCTGGACGCCGCTCAGCAGGCCGCCGTCACACGAGCTGTTTGATTTAGAGGCCGCAGCTTTGGCCACTCTCGACTCTGAGATGGAAATTTAGTGTGTGAGCCGTCAATAATCGTTCCCTCTCTCTCTAATTCACCTTTAAAAAAGGCCGGCCTTTTCTGAAGAGCAATAACAGATGCTGCTGTGCACTCTGCACTCCTGATTGGGTGGTATCGTCTGTCAATCACAACGTGGCCACACCCCTTAATTAATCTATGTTCTGTTTTCCTCTAAAATAAAATATTAAAGTACTGAAGACTTGAAACTAGAGACAAAATTACTTTACTGAGGTAATAAATCAAGGGAGAAGTAGGGACATTTTCCAATAGACTTCAATAAGACCTGACTTCTTATTGCAACCTGATCCTGAAGGGTCTGTGTGTGTGTGTGTGTGTGTGTGCGTGTGCGTGTGCGCAGCAGGCTTTTTAATCCTGATGACACACACACTCTGAGTGAGGTGGAAAAGTGAGACGAAGCCTTGAACTTTCTTTCTCGACATGTTCATCTTTAAATGTCGTCAGCGGAACTTTTGTGCGTTTGTTTCACTCTGCTGCTTTCCGATCTCACCGTGACCTTCAGGGGTGAAAGGTCATGAGAGGTCATCAGCGTCTCACACACACTCTACACAAACTATCTGTTCATCTGTCTCCCTTTTTTTGTAAATCAGATCACGCTGTCTGTGTGTGTCTGTGTGTGATGCTCAGGTTTGATAATGTGTTCTGGTTGGATAAGGAAAAGAAAAACAGCTAAATATAGAAACAGGAAGTTGTTGTGTTACATCCTCAAACAATCCTGCAAACACAGATTGGCGGCAGCAGCGGTGTCTTTGTGTTGCGTTGATTCACGGCAGCACAAAAACCAGAAAGGATCGAAGCATGTTTGTGCTGATTTTAAAACACAACGAGGAGAGAGTGAAGTGTTGTTGTTGTACCTTCACGTGGTGAAAGCGCTTTGAATAATGACATCACTTCCTGCTTTGGCCTCGGTTTGCATACCGTCTGGCTCCCGTGTGCCAGATAACGCGTTAAATAATCACTTCCTGACAGAGAGAGAGATGGACAGACGATAAAAATGTGTCGGACCTTTGTGTCGTTTGTGTTTTTGTTACACAAAAGACTGATTTCACTTTTGATTTCTTAGAAAAGCCGAAAACCAGAAACCAGGCTGAAGTGAGTTTCTGGAGATGAATGGTTTTCTGACTGTGTGTCCACCAAACGCACACACAGAGGCCTAATTAAGACGGATGAGACAGCGCACACACTTCTCCTCACCTCCTGGTTATTGATGAGCCCGAGGGGTCAAAGGTTACAGAAACAACAATTGTGTGTGGCTGTGTGTGTAGCTTTCACTTTCACTGCTGCAGGTTTGTTCAGAAAAAGACGAATAAGTTTCTTTTTTTTTAAACTGTGTTGTCTAATTTTTTTCTCTCTTTGTGTTTTTGTTTGTTTGTTTGTCTGTTTGTTTTTTTTTTTTGTCGTATGTGGTCTCATATCCAGACCCAGATCCAGATCCAGATCCAGATCCAGACCAACACACGACACAGCAGAAAGGATTTGTTAAAGTAACTTGATTTGGACGTGGAAATGTCCTCTGAGCTTCAGGACGACCACCACGACCACATCCCCTGTCTCTCTCTGGATGGACCCGTCCGGTCCTGGTCCTGGTCTGGTCCTGACCTAGTCTAGTCCTGGTCTGGTCCTGACCCTGGTCTGGTCCTGGTCCGGTCCTGGTCCTGGTCTGGTTCTGGTCTAGTCCTGGTCTGGTCTAGTCCTGGTCTGGTCCTGGTCCTGGTCTAGTCCTGGTCTGGTCCTGATCCTGGTCCTGGTCTGGTCCTGGTCTAGTCCTGGTCTAGTCCTGAACCTGGCCCTGGTCTCGTCCTGGTCTCGTCCTGGTCTAGTCCTGGTCTGGTCCTGGTCCACTCCTGATCCTCGTCCGGTCCTGGTCTAGCCCTGGTCTGGTCCTGACCCTGGTCCTGGTCTAGTCCTAGTCTAGTCCTGGTCTAGTCCTGGTCTGGTCCTGGTCTGGTCCTGGTCCTGGTGTAGTCCTGGTCTGGTCCTGGTCCTGGTCCACTCCTGATCCTCGTCCGGTCCTGGTCTAGCCCTGGTCTGGTCCAGTCCTGGTCCGATCTGAAACTCTTCATCTCTTCTTTCCTTCATCTCGTTCCTCATCCACAGTGAGTTTTACTAATATTTCCCAAAAATAGCTGCGGCCTGACCAGCAAATTCTTGCTTTTACTGACAGATGACTACTGTGTGTGTGTGTGTCTGTGTGTGTGTGTGTGTGTGTGTGTGTGTGTGTGTGTGAGTGTGTTTAAGTGTTTGAAGCTTGAAGCCAGTTTCTCGTTCCTTTTTTTCTTCCTGACCACATGTAAAGAAAACTGAATTATAATGGAGCCATTATTAAGGCTTAGCAGAGACCTGATAGCTCTTGTGTGTGTCTGTGTGTGTCTGTGTGTGTCTGTGTGTGTTTGCTGCCTCCCCCCCGGTCTCTTCACAGTGAATACAAAAACATTAAACTTGTCGGGCGGCATTACTGTAATTGCCGTTTTAGATCTGATTCGATACAGACCTCTCTGGGGAAAATGTCGGAAATTTGTGTTTGTGTGTGTGTGTCTGTTTTTTTGGGGGTTTTTTGTGAGAGTAAGGGCGAGCGAGATAGAGACAGAGAGAGAGAGAGAGAGCAGATTTATCCAGCTTGGAGACAGACTAGCTGATTGATCATTATGATTTCTGGGAAATAAGCAGCATTAGAGTTCAGACGAACTGTGTTTATGGCCAAGTTGCTGTATTTTATTGTATTTATGTTACGAGTGAAGGACGTTGTGTGTCTTTGT